>NC_083480.1:7617603-7697603 GCF_030014155.1 Tachysurus vachellii
GCATTTAAATGTGTTTTCCCTCTGAAAACCTATGGAAAAATTGCTGAGTCTAAGTCATCTTTAGCTAATCTTTAAAAGCAAGCTCAAGGGTTTTGTAAGAAATTACAGAAATTGCACCCAAATTCCATTCCAAGGTACACATCTAAAAGAGCTCATTCCTAAAAAGGTTTAAGTATCATAAGGTAATACATTTAGGACTCTAAACGTATATACTTGATTCAATTATAAATATGGGAATGGCAGCAGGACATCAAGGATCACCACGAACAAAGGGTCTACGTGACTGCGATTACCATTTAAAGTGACCAATTGGTTGATAACAATTGTAACAATACCAAGACAAGGTGTATGTGACCATGATTAACATTTAAAGACATCAGCTAGACAACAAGGTTTGACCCAGCCATTTGGGAGACACTCAGTTCTTACATTCAATACATATTCAAAGCAAAACCTCATTTAAATTACCAAAAGGGAAAACTGTATATAATTCTTGAGCAGGATTTGCTCGGGGTTCTTACTGACTCAGATGAACCCAAAGTACTTCATGTATTTTGTCACTGCTATGCTGGAATAAACCTCTTGTTCTTCATTAAGATCTCCACCATCATCGTCTTATTTTTACACAATGCATTTTTTATTTCTTACAGTTTACATCCCTTTTGATAAACTCTCTAGATATTTAACTAATATATAAAATCAGGAGTCTGATCATTTATAGACCTGCATGCACAAAAGTGACAAACAATATTACATGACTGATCTATAGTATGTAATAAATAATTCTATGTGAATATAAACATAAGCCCCTCCCTCACGTGAGCCCAGAGTTGGTCTTGCATGCAGACCCAAATATTCAGCCACAATAGCAATACCTCTGCCTTTCCACATCCTTGCGTCTTCTCTACCATATCTGCTTGGGCTTGCAACCATTCAGGCATCACTTTTTCTTTGCCTGGCTCAGGACCACAGATTCCTATAGATTCCTAAAAGCAAGCCAGCACACAGATATGCATAAAAAACACAGATTAATAAACAAGCTAATGAGCAATGTCTTTAATAACTGTATGGTGATTTAACACTTGCCAGATATTGGAGTCTGTGTTCGTGGCTCAAAAGATGCTTTATTATGTCGCTCTCCTCACATCTTTCTACACATGTGACACACATGTAGAATGGTTGTTGACCAACACTGCAACATTCAATCACAGTTTTTAAACCTAAAAAAACAAAGCACATACATAAGCACACAAGTAAGTAACACAAAAAACTGAATAATAATCTTACATTTTATGTTCAGAGGTGGTAAATGGTCAGAACTATTTTATCCAATTTGAGTTCACAATATGAATAAGTATTAACAGATTAACAGTTGTCTAGTACATGAATAACTTAACTGTTCCTAAATGCAGAATATTTTAGTCAAATTATTCTATGCCACTGAATACCTGAATATCTTGTAAGAAGCAAGAGTTACCTTCAAGGAATGTTTAAGCATACATTCTCTATACATTCACAAATTCTACCTACTTATCAGTGTAAAAAGCTTTAAAAAAACAACAACTGTTTGACTGATTCCTCATTCTTCCACCAAATGCTGATCTTTTGTTTTTAATCAACTCTTTGTTTCTCTTTGCAGTACTGACCTATTACAGGTTGTCTGTGAGGTGTCTTCAGGTAGCGCTCGATTTCAGAACAATTTGAGTGGGTCTGATGATCTGTGGTAGATATAAAATAGATATTTATTCTATGAAACACGTGAACACGCTGACCAAACAATTCCCTTAACCAGAGCAACTAAGGGCCCCACAAGATTTTGGAGATGCTCTGGCCTAGTTGTCTAGCCATCACAATTTGTCAAAGTTGCTCCTTATCCTTGTCCATTTCTGTTGTTTTAACATGTCAACTGAGAACTCTTCATGGTGTATATGCCAGATTCACATCTTTCTATAATGGAATTAATTTCTTTTAGTCATTCAAAATATCCTTTAGCTTATATATGTGCCACTACAGTTAGCACACAATATTTTTTATGAAATAATCATTCACTTGATTTATGACATGTACAATCATTAAAAGTATGTACCAAATCTTTGATCATTTATAATACATACAGTAATACATCATTTATACAGACCTGCTGGATTCAAGCAAGCTGGAGCCTGCACTGGCTCCTGCAGAGCCTCCAGCTGCAGGGCAGGTTTTCCCAGGTCTGTACTCTGCTGTTCAGGTACACTTGAGTCTTGAAGTTCAGGTACACTTGAGTCTTGAAGTTTTACAGTTAAATCATCCACTGTGGAGCTGTGGTCAGAACGTTCTTCTTGATTCACAGTCTTCTGGACTAATTTCAGGGGCTCAGATTGCTCATCGTTTAAGAAAGGAATTTGAGGGTCTGAAGTTTTCAAGTTCAAATCTGTTGTTGCTAATGATGGTTCAGCATCCTGTACTTGCATTGAGGATATACATGTGGTTTTCAGAAGCTCTTCATGTGCTGTATTTAAGGGATCAGGGCTTTCTGAATTCATTTTCTCTTCGGTTTTTGGCATGGGTGTAATGGTGCAGGTTTCATCAATTTTCAGTTTCTCTGTGTCTGATGATGTATGCCCGTGTAGTTCACCTGAAGAGGTATTCTCCTTGTTTATCTTAAATGTAGAGACTGGATAAAATAAATAAATACAATTAAATAAATTCAAAATCTGAAACAAAAGCAATTATACAAAATACATTGTTCATTCATTCATTCATTTTCTAGTGATTATCCGAACTACCTCGGGTCACGGGGAGCCTGTGCCTATCTCAGATGTCAAGGAAGGATACACCCTGGACGGAGTGCCTCATTCACTTATTCACTCACGCAATCAGACACTACGGACAATTTTCCAGAGATGCCAATCAATCTACCATGCATGTCTTTGGACCGGGGGAGGAAACCGGAGTACCCGGAGGAAACCCCCGAGGCACGGGGAGAACATGCAAACTCCACACACACAAGGCAGAGGCGGGAATTGAACCCCCAACCCTGGAGGTGTGAGGCGAATGTGCTAACCACTAAGCCACCGTGCCCCCCTCATTGTTCATTCAATTAAAAATAATTATGTTAAATTAATTTAATTTCACTGGGCACTTTATTTGGCACCATGCAGCTATACTCACTGGTCATTTTATAAGGTACCCACCAGCACAACAATGTAGCCAGTGATTTGATGGTATTCACATTTATCAGCCTACTTCTACCCCACCAATTAGCAAAGGAAAGAGACAAAAATAAGTAAACAGCTCCACACACCTAATCTTGCTCCAGGAACAACAGAAGGCTTGAGTTCTCCCAGTCCTTTGTCTTTAAAAACCTCTTGCAGCACATTCACAGCTACAAAAAAAGCAAAGAATAAAAGTTAGTTATGTACAGCAAGTCGCTTTACAGCCTTATCCCCATAAGCTATGCATTTGCCTAGGGACTGAATTAAATCTAAATAAAATATTTTAACTAAACAGATTTTAAAAAGTCATACCAAATGCATCACAGAAAGAAACTACTCACCAGACATATAGGAGCTTTTTTCAATTTTGTTAAACATTCCAATGCTCATGTCCACTTCCTTGAAAATGAATATTAACAGGACATTTAAAAAAAAATGTGCATAAAACATATACAAATGTTTTAAAAGTTCTGCTGCCAAAAATACTTATAGAATCATCCAAAGTCATACGTATTTCACAACAGCACAATACTAAATGTTTTACTATCTCCTTGTTACTAGTTAAACAAGGAAGACATTATCTATACTGTAGTTCTAAAATGTATCTCATACTATAGATATCAAGAGCAATAAAGGAGATTAACTGTTTAAGTAAATGGAACTGCCTCTACTAAAACATTCAGCAAAACCAAGCCATACATTGGCCAAGTCCCACTCTCAAAAATGCAGAACTTTTAAAAATAAATAAATAAATAAATAGCGCAAAGAAAAAATTCCCACCCATAGAGTCATATTAGGAGTGATTTTCTCTGCCTGCTGTGCCAAGTCCAAGATAAGAGACACCTGCTCCGAATCTTCTTTCCTCAAGGAACCAGGATGGGCCATATCCTAAGGAAAAACACATCCAAGGTGTTACTGAGTATACCATACTTTCATTTCCCTACAGACTCAACCTGAAACAATCTGTTGATTTTTATCTGAAATACTTACAAGATATGCATATATGTGTGGAAAGCTCAAAACATGGGTAATGGCATGCCTTTCTGGAAGTATCTTTTCACACAGCAAGCACAGATAACTGCATTTGAAATAATGCTGGGTTGTAGTATATTTCACCATGAAGTGCAGACCTGGCAATAAAGTAAATGTTGAGTCCATGTTCACAATATAGTCACAAATGCACCATTTGGGACTTACATTATCACAACTGAATCCCATTCACACTTCTCTAAACCAAATATCAATAGCAAATGGACTACCACAGGACCTCTGCTGACCAAGCATTTTTAACATGGCGGATCATCCTCACTACAGCAGTGACAATATGTTAGTGGTAGTGACAACGTTAGTGGTAGTGACAACAAAATGGTAGTAGTCATGTGGGCAGAAAAACATATACAAGGGAAGGTGTATACAAGCAAGTGGAAAGTAAGTGTACAGTGTTTCACTGCTACAGAGTAACTAGACCAGTGTGACAGTAGGCAGTGCTGCTTACCAAGCAATGGAGACTTTCTTTCTAAACTTTTCGAGAATGACTGCAGTGTCACTCGCTTCTCAACTGCAGAAAATAAAATTTAACACAGTGTTATTTAATTTAGTTAAGTAACCCAGAAAATAGGAGATGCATATAGCCAAATATAATGTCGTTAAAAAAAGCATAAACATACAAACCTTGAATACATTTTTTCAGTTTTGGACAGTGATTCTCAATTGTTTCCATGACTAGAAAGAGTGAGTAAAACAGAGGTACTTGTTATATTACATCTTTTTGTGGCTCAGATATACAAAATTACTTGAAATTCTTACATTTCTCATATGCCAGGGTCCTGAATTCTGTAAACCGCTTACGGTGAAGTTCACACACCTGAAGATTACATTCAGTACGAGTGAATATGTATGCAAATGTCTAGCACATCATCCATCCATCATTTACTCCTTTGTATTCGACACATTCAGCTTTACCTAATACAAAACTTTCCATTAATGGAAAAAATTCTCACATATACCTACATCACACCACAACCAACAACACATCACATAAACTGTGATATTGCTCAAAACGTGATAAAAGAAGGCTTTGAACATAAGAATAATTTTGGGTGCTAGAAGGTATGCAAACATGGAATTAATAATCTACCTTGTAATTGTTCATTACCTGTGATTGTATTTCAAATGTGCTTTTTCAAACCCTTATGATGTGTCAGCAACATGGGCTGAACAAAATAAACCCTAATGTATTTCACTGTATTGGGGTGTCAACAGTCACTGTAAGGCTGCATGAATCTAGAGTCTGAGATAGAAAGAAATCAGCTCGTGTGTCAGTTCTTAATATGCCTTTCTGTGTATTTTATTCACAATGACTGGTGGTAATATTGCAATTAGTTTCACAAAAGTTTAAAATAATCTATAGATGCCAAAAATAAACCACTGCATTTGTATTTTTTGAAAAACAATGCTTATTTAGCACTGCTAGTACCTTTTATACAAGCTGCCTCTGTGTATATGAAAAAGAGACTGAATATGTGAGAAACAAAATAGTAGAGTCTGAATAGTACGCTGAACTGAACTGAGCACACTTCATTCCTTACTTGCAGGACCATCTTCTGCTTTCCCTGACACCGTTCTTCTTCTTGTGCAATCTGGTGCCAATTCCGACATCCAAGAAAAACAAGGTCTGGTTTGGAGTATGACTATTGCAAAATAGAGTTTAAGCAGGTTAACCGATAGCTATTCATAGTTTTTTCAAGTGAATGTACAAGTGAATGTATAATAGTAGCATGCACTGTCTTGCTACAATTTAAAAAAAGGAAATGTGGATGTGTTTGAGAAAGCCCTTACAAAGACATTTAAGCAGTGCTGTTCGGATGTAACGTGTGAAGACGCGGAGGAGACAGGGATGTTAAGCTCACACGCATGGCACAGGTAGAATGGTGTAGTAACATGTATTTGTCTCTGTACAAACACAGTGAGCAGTGGAAGGCCTTAAAAAAAAAAAACATACAAAATCAAAACATGAGCAACTTTGATATGAAATAATCACAGACACATACAAATACATTTTCTAGCTAGTACATAACAATCATTCATTCAATAATTAATTAAATCAAACAAAAATGTATTTTATTTTAATTTTAATTTATAGCAAAGCACATATTGTCAACAAAAATCGTCATAAAATGATGTGGCATCATGCATCATGCATCTCACCTATGACTGGGGTAGACGCCTTGCGGTTCCACATGTACTGGTACAGTTTAATCTGAGAGATGGCTCCTAAGCAGAGACACCAACAACAGGGGAACATGGGCACATGTGTTCGCAGGACTTCATTTGTATATTTGTATTATTTCTTGATTGTTATTTGCAGCTTACTGCTTTAAATTTCAGTTAGACAAATCTAAAAAATTCTGTAATGAAATATACCTACCACTGTACTGGCCTAGAAAAGGAAACAGGATAAAAAGAAAGCGATAGTAAATATTTAGCAAGGAAGCAGCACTAAATCTCAACCAGCACCAAGACACACAATTAATGAAGCATCCGTCTGTTACTACGATTTTCTTTTGTCACCATTTAAGGTCATTTCAATTTTTTTGTTAGCATATTACCTGGTCCAAAAAGCTCAATGAGTTTCTGTTGAGACAGACAAAACAGGAAAATTATTAATAGCCATGATAATACTGTGTCTAAATACACAGAGTTACTAATTTATAATGATCAATACAAGGACACTGTCTATGGGTGTGCATGTGAGGAACTGTTATTAAAGCATCATCACTTCACCGAGTATATTATATGAGACATGGGGTAGAGATGTGCAACGGGATGAAGTCTGTGAGATATTTCTTAGCCCTATATGAATTTAAGTAATTGTAAAAGAGGTGACGTGAGTAGTTTTGAGCACCATTACTGTTAAAGGTTTAATGGAGTACGGTTTAACTCAACAAGAAGGACAAATTGTTTAGGTGCAACTGTCAAGCATGAATATGCTTTTGTAGCTTGTGAACTAACAATAACATCATTGGTTTGGCAGGTCTAATCAGAGATCGTCTGCAGAGCAGCATCCATTGTACCTCTTCTAAAGTTGAAGTTACAGTCAAAGTCAGCTAGTCTGTTCAGAGAAGCCTTGTTCCCGTGGGACACATGCAGCTGAAGTCTGAGAGAATCCATGCATTGTGGAGGCATACTGATAAAGGTCTGGAGAAGATCACGTGTAAAAGCTAAACATGCCATTTAGAACGGATAAATTAGCTATATGTTGAGCATAATGAGTTTAGAATAATTAACATGGACAAGGGATAGTGATCCTGACATAACCATTATGTCTTCAACACACAATAAGAATGCTTCACGGTGAAAAATAAAAAAAATAAAATAAATAACCTTCTTAATGACCGGGATAAAATATACACATTTTTTAAAAGTCATATTAAAGTCATATTAAAGTGAATTATAATGGGAAGTGTAAAATGTAAAAGTAGAATTTTATTATATCTGGAAAAGGCCCAACGTTTCCAAGAAAGAAACAGCAGGTGGAGTGTTTTGACTTCAGGATGTAAAATAAAAAAAGAAATATAAGGACAGTGTTGTGGGGTGCAGTGGGCTGTGTGGTTGAAAGAATGTACTTTGTGAGCATCTCAGTACTAACTACAAAAACCTCATTTCTGCATTCATCCAGTCTACAGAACTGGCCTTTTCTTCATTTTAGTTTAGTATGCTCATTGGACTCAGCTAGACTGGTCAAAGTGGTGATTGGAATTAGAAAGATTCATTTTTAGAAGATCATCGTTTTTTTTTTTTTATTACCACAGGTCCCACTGTCTCATGGGTGTGGAGTGGTCAAACACAAAGCTTGCAAGACGAAGAAATTTATATATACACTGGACATGACACAGTACTTGCAGTACATTATGCTGGACATGTTTACTTGTGTTAGTTACTTCATGCTTTTGTCTCATGGTTTAAATGACTAATTTGTTGATATTGGAAAACAACCAATTTCGTTCATCAGCAATGACTATGAGCACGTACAGAAAAAATAACAGTCTGATGTGTCAGTAACATCTGCAAGAATAGATTGGAGTAGAGAAATAAATACTAAAAAAACAGCCTTTAAAGTCCTGTAATACAGTGTGAAGTCAGAAGACCCAAAACCCACCTGTCTGTGCTGCGCTTCCTTTACATGCCTCTTGTAGTCTATTATAAAGTTTAACGTCAGGTCACATTCCTGTGTCAGACATGAAGAGAATAACTGTTAAATAACACATTTCCAACAGTGGCATAATCAAACAAAAACATAAAACGGCTACTAAAAAATGTTTATGTTTAGGTTTTAGGTTAGGTTGTCTCTATTTGTATGTGACAAGTGTTTGTTTATAACATGTAGGAACTTACGACACACAAAATTCTGCATGGTGGATCATCTCTAGTTTGCACGACAGGAGAATCTGCGACAAAAGTGAGAAAATGTTATTCTTGTACTATTCTCTTTTTCCCCCTTGCTCTCACGGTCTCTGGTTTTATGTATTGTTTAGTATATAATATATGGAGTTTCTTTACAGAGAACAACCCTTTCTTTTTCGAGTATTTGGAATGTCGAGAAGGATGAATTTCAAATGATATGAACAAAAAAGTGTGTGTGTGTGTGTGTGTGGGGGGGGGGGGGGTGTTCTTTTTATGCTTTTCTGGAATTTACATTGTACCAAAATGAACAGGTTCTGTTGACCTAAACATTAAAACTAATGATGATCTTTCTTGTTTTCCGTTAGCAAATGTGACAGTAGATAGGAATGCATACCCATTTGTGTTTTCTTCTCTTGTTGCTCTGATGAGCTGTCTGTGGTTGCTGTGCTAACAGATGACTCATGCTCTTCTGGAGAAAACACTGCAGGATGGCAAGCAGAGAAAGAAATGTGCATCAATCTTTAAAAAAAATTTTTTAGCTAAGTGAGACAAATATTAAATGGGACTTACCGATCCGTTCTCGTCGTGTAGTACTAAAATTTAGTTCACTCTGGTTTCTTTCTTGCCGTTTTTTCTGTAGATTTTCCAGAACTATAGAAACAAATATGAGAATATATAGATGTTGACAACAAACAATATTCTCACAAAAATATTTAATGAAAATATAAATATAGTACTTGCAATTAACTACTTTCAGGGTTTAATTTCCTTTTAATGAAACAATACAACTTCCTTTTTTGGGAATCAACTTTCCTTTTTTTCCTTTTTTTATCACATTATACCAAATCAGGTATAATCAGGTGCAAATGATAACTCAAACAACTTAAGAACACTTTCTATTTGACAGAAAAAAGAAATGTGCAACCATGGTTTCATTTTAACCAGTCATATACAACCTCTCATTAAATGTGGAAGGACAAGAAGAAAATAAATCTTGGGTGGTAGTTCGTCCATACAGTTGTACAGTAATTGGTCAACAAAGCTAGTGCAATGCCTAGCATGCAAAATATAAATCTTACAACATAGTACATCATTGCACCGCATCTGGTTTTAGATGTTCTTTTGTGCCTTTAGTTTCCTGTGCAGATAAAAAATTTAATGCTGAATCATGATTACAACCATGTTAGCTTTATCTTACCGCTAGCATAGCTTGAGGAGTTAATGATTTTAAAGGAGTCCAAATCCAGATGCACACTCTGCACAATAAGGAAAAAGAGAAACAGAGTTATAATTTACATCTCTTAACCTGTCAAGTGTAAAAAATTAAACAATAGTGTCTGCTATTTAAGTAAGGAACTGCCACTAGATGACTCATTCAGAGGTGTCAGAGAGAACCTAAACAATTGTTAATAAGGATGGACAGCAAAGTCCAGCCCTTTTCTATAATAATGATATGAGAAAAGCACTCATACCAAACATCACAGACTGTAGGTTAAATATCCTACACAGATGTAATGAGACACAAAAAAATCATTCTGTTGTATGTTATTAGCTGTATCAGAATAATGCTTCAGTCAAATGCAATGGAGACAGGATACCCTAAGGAGACAAATTTTACTGGCAGAAATTCTTCAGATTCTGAGTTCTGATTCAGCTTGTATACTAGATAACCTCCATAACCTGTGTAAATAAACTTGTGAAAGAATATTCACTATAGCAATGTTTTGGGTCATTTATGTAAAGTTCAGTTAGGTTTAGCTCAATATATAATTAGAGGGTCTTTCATACGACACTGTGTACTAATTGTCTCTCTTATTACATACATTCTCTCAACTTATTTTATCAGTTCAGAACACCTAGGTAAAGTGTATGGATAGATAGATGGATGGTCAGAGACTTTAATTAAACTTTAAAGATTCATGTCAGGGGGAAATTCACAATAATCTACAATATGTCCATACATGTATGTACATTAGATCAGTTAATATTTATCTTAATAATATAATACATTTTACAATTTTGACCCAAAACAGTTTTGACCCAAGAGTTTTAAATTTAAGTTAAATATCGCATTACCTCTATTTCCACTGGAGGGCAGAGAGTCTGTGCCTGATTGGCCACATAAAGAATCTTCTTGTTGAGAATGGGGGAGAAGTGATTGTAACTGCTTTTGGGAGGGTCCAAAGTGCCTGGGTGAGCAGCTTCCTAGAAAAAAAGAAAAAAAGCAAGAAAGAATGAATCACATCAGAGGAGTAAAAACTCTCTGGAACATAAATGGTCAGTGTCACTAAAAACTGCTGTAAATAAAAGCCCATTAAGATTAATTTGCACCTACAGTATAAGCACTCACCAGATACCAATAAACATGGTCAAAGCTGATGCAATGGGAGATTATTTGAACAGCTGGAATTTTTTTCTGGCACAGAACACAGAGATACCCACAAAATCCTGGACAAGAGTACTCAAGCAGTGAGTTTAGGCCTGAAAAAAACAACAAACAAAACACCCGTCAACATCAATCCGAATTACTCACTCTGTGGTCAAAGAAAGGTCCAACACTTCTGTAAATGTTTCATGCAACTGTGTGTATAGGACTATATGATAGAAGCTTCTAGTAACATCTATAAACATATCTACATGATTTTGAAGTGGTTATTGATTTTCTATAATGTGCCCTTTGTTCATTGTTGTGTGTGTGCCATGTGAGTACCGAACATATTTACAAAATGTAAATTTAAACTGAAGCTGATGACCTTTTTATTCTTTTCTGACTTGCATGTTTTGTTCCTGCTTTTGCTTTGCAATAAATACAAATTGAAATTGTATTCTGCTCCTTAGTTTTCAGTGCTTTTCATGGTTACAGTTTATTTATTTTTTTTATTGTATTTTAACATCTCTTTTAATATATGCGGTTGATAAATCTGTTATCCGTGACCAGTGCCGTATATGAACAGGTCATACCCAATAACGGATTCTTTCTGGCTGGGTCTGCAATGTATTCCTGAATTGTTTTCCTCCGTGGTATACTGCCTGCATAGCAAGAGATTAAAAAATGTAAGACATAACAAGTATCTACTTAAATACACAGATGTATGAGAATAGCTGAAATAAAATGACTTTAACCTTGGATACATTCTCTTAGCTTGACTGTTTTGGAAAACATCGACATGGCTATGGAGGACAGAAGGACAAAAAAAGGTTATTAGATAAGACGTTTATAAAAAGGTCAGTGACAAATTCCAGGCAACATTTTATGAGTTCCAGGAAATCAGCATTTCTTTATTATATTACTGAGGTAGGCTTGGAGTCACAACAAAGAACAGTCTGCTGGGGGTCCATTCCCAACAAACAGAAAAACCGGTGGTTTTTTTATGATATTTTTATGTACAGAACACAACACAATGGTGTGCACTGAAAAATAATTAATGATGGGGTGGTGTGTTTATTTTCTGATAAGAGCATATAAGTGATAAAAATGTTTTATTCCAGTCATAACAGTTGTTCAATCAAAAAATTTAATCTCTTTAATTACACAAGAATGAACTTTTTATACTTTTATAATTATGTGTAATGTTGTAAACTGTCTACAACACAACTATAAACCCTGTTTTCCTTTTATTCCTTATGAAGTTTACAAGTTAGAAAAAAAATGCATCTGGGTACAGAGTCCTGTGTTATTAAAGAACATTAATCAACACCTCTGAAAAAACAGAAGCGCTTGAACACAAGATTACCCTGATGATATGGCATTTTTTTACACCTCTTCAGCATCATCTTTGGCAGTTCGAAAACCTGCATGAACACAAAGACACACACAGACACAATGATGAGTCTTCCCACATAGAGAACAACAGAAAACCCCATCTTTCTCTTTCTATATAAAGTTGTTTTTACCCGTAGGCTACCAGAACCATTGGTGTTGTACTCTTTTGAAGCAGTGGTTTTCAGATAAGCCAAGGAGTCAGTGAGCCAAGCAAAATGCAGCAACTCTGGATTAGTGTTCGCCTGAACCAAAGAAAGAAAATATTTCCTCAGTCTTTGATTTAATACAAATGGCATCTATATTGATTATGACTGCAGGCACTGACCAAGTAATTGAAGTAATGTTGAACAGAGCACAGATGTGATACAACATCATTAGTGCTTAAATGCTCCTCACATACATGGCACAGGTAAAGGGCACCAATTTTTTCAGGAGTAATAAACATCGTCACCATGTCGAAACCTATGAACAATTTTATATAAGCAAATAAACAATGGGAACTACTGAAAAAAGACAAATACAAAAACACACAAACAAAGTCACTCACCAATGAGTGGCTGAGTCTGCTTTGGGTTTCTTATGTAATCCAGGAAAACAAATATGGGAAAGTAAACTGTGCAAAATTTATAAAAATACAACATTAGTAATATCCATAACAGACCAATAATTTTAGGCATACATTATATTTCATACGCTATACATGGAAGAATATAGTGTCACATCTTACCTGGTCCCTTATGTACCACTTCAAAAAACAAGAGATAGAATAGAGAAAGAAAAATATTTTAGTACAATTACCTACAATGTGAATTCTAGATAATCAAATTGCAGGTTCCTTCCTCAAATTAGTTTTAGATTTTGTTACAGTCAGCAAAACTATTGGTGAAAACTACAATTCAACTAGTCATCTTTCATGAAAGTCTATAATTAGTAAAGGTGAGTTCAACTGTCCAGTTCTGGTGAATCTGTACCCATAGCATCCACAGCTTTTGTTCTTGGCCAGACGTGGAACTGCAGCTGTAGAAGAATTTTATTCATCGTGATATATAGAAACAATATCAGCGTGGAAATTAACTAGGTGTCTGTGAATGCGCACAGGAATGTGGGTGATATGGTCCACATGTATGGTATATTGTAGCTTAATGTGTCCAATGTATGTGCATTGGAATGTAACCATGTATGATAACGTAGCCTAGACCTACAAAGTTCATATAGTCAGGGGGGCCCTAGATATGAAACAGAAGTTGGGATGATGTGTAGGAATGTATGGGAAACGATGAGTTAGAGTGGGAGTCTCTCTGCAGACTGGCACAGGCTGTTACTGCATGATAATAAAAGCCTTATTCCTCTGGCAACAAAACCTGAGTCTTTGTGTGATTCCTCCAACACAGCCAGACCTTGGACTGCAGACTTTCCAAGTATCCAATATCCTAGTGTCTTAGTCATCATCTCAGGTGATTTAAATCATGTCACCATGGAAAAAACACTGACCAATTACAATTTTCCCAACAAGTACTGTCCATTGTTACTCAAATAACAAACCGTGGGTCATTAAGAACATTTTGAATACCAAGACGTGGGATTTTCGAGCTGGAGAGTAAAAAAGATCTGCCCCTATTTTTGCTGAGGATGTTTTGGCCAGTGCTCTCCTGTATGCTGTGGCATGCTGAGGAAGCAGGCTAAGAGCGGCAGACACTGACAGACTCAACAGATTGATCCGCAAGGCCAGAAACGTTGAGAGCTGGATTCTCTGATTATCTGTCTGAAAGGATGATGCTGTCCAAAATACGTTCCATCTTGGACAACTCCCAATCCATAACATGCTGGTCAGTCTGAGGAGTATGTTCAGTGACAGACTAATACATCTAAGATGCACTACAGAGCGCCACAGGAGATTTCTGCCTGTGACCATCGAACTATATAACTTCTCCCTCTGAGTGTTAGACACTTAGTTCATTATATCATTATAGATTTTCAAGCCACGTTTATTATATAATGCTAGTATGATCAATAATTATTTTCCAGTGCAATCACTTGTTTCATGTGTATAAGTGGTATCATTATAGTCTGACATTTTTTCTGCTGTCTGATTCACTGCTGCTACATAGTTCAAATGGTGTATTTTAATAAGATTGAAAGTTTCATTCATTGCACAGTACCTATATTTTTGTGCAATAATTTTTTTCAGTGCAATATATTGTTACATGTGCAATACGCTGAATAATTTGTATCAATATAGTTTGATATTTTTTGTTTTCTGCCATCTGTTTTTCACTGCTGTTATATTTTGAACAGTGCATTTCAATAAGTTTAATAAAACTTAAATAAATATTAAAAATATTTATTTTTAATTATTATATTTTATTTACATTAGATTGCATTCCTCAAGGGGATCAATACAGTATTATGATGGTAATGATTCTGACTCATGATATCCAATGCTAACACTCAAAGTATCCTATCCTACCCATGTAAGTGAATCCATACTACATGCAATCAAACACTATAGCACACCCAATAATGTATTAAGAAAGGACTACAAATTACCTGTATCGAAAAGTTTTGTCACTTCCTGTGGACACAAGCAAAGAAACTAAGTTTGTTTAAAGTAGTCACATTCCAATTCATTTTTGGGTCAAGTCTAAGTGTATAATTTGCTGTGTTAAGACTATGTAAAATGATTGCTATTACTCTCTGCATGTAGTGCTTTTGAAATGTTCCAATGAATAATTAACATACCTTCTTATGTCTGAAACTCCGGACATGAGCTTTAAAGTCCTTAATCTTTTCATACTGCATATTGCAGTTCTGTATAAAAAGAAAATGATATTAAAAAAGCAATAAACAATTTTCTGAAAGTAAGTAAAAAAAAATCCTAAGGTAGCAGAAAAAAAAGAAAAAAAAAGTATACGGAGCACTGGCTAAATGTCATGCAAACCCACAGAAATAATTATAAATCTTCTGATAAAAACTAAACAAATGTATTCCTTCCTGTAAGTTTATTTTCTAGCTATAATACAGTTTTTATATATGCAATACCTACTGGAGCAATTGTGACTTCATATCAAAAGCTTCTGCAATTTCATTTAGGTATCATTCATTTTTTATTATTTATTAACTGCTGTTTTAAAGACCACTCATCTGTCCCATTAATCTGTTTTTCTTAATTTACCATTGAACCATTTGAAACCAAAAATTGCATTTTTTGAGAAAACAGAGAGAAACAATCAGTGAAAAACAGGAATTGTTTATTATCTGAAATTTGGATTTTATTTATTGCTTAAAACAAATTTGTTTAGACAAGTATTTTTGTTTTCACAAAATTGCACTTGCAAGATTTGTTTACCCTTAGCAGAAGGTTAAATAAGCATGATGTTACAAAAGTGTCTGATAAGGTGTCAGTTTTTATGAAAAAGTTCTTTTTAAATCTGGGATTCAGATCACTTTAGATATATATTCTATTGCATTCTGTAATCAGTTTGGACAAACCAGATTACAATGTTTTGTAATTGGTAACTTTGTAATCACCAGATTTCTCATAAAATCTTTTTCATTTTCTGAATATCTGGAAATTACCTCCCAAATTACCTTTCTTTAAAAAAAAAAAAAAAAAAAAAAGCAAATTTTCCAGATTTCTAAACACATGCTGAGCAGAGGGCATCGAACAGCATAACACACTCTGAGGAAATTGCTAACAAAGGTTGATGTAAATGGAAATAATCTTGGGTAAAAAAGTCCACCAAAATTGCTTTTGTGGTCCTGGATTACCAATGTAATGTCTTTTCTACCAGAAAGGTCAACTGACCTGACAGATGAGCTGTAAGGGTTTCATCTTGCCTATACCAGAATCCGATTTTTTTTTTCCAGATCTATTTCAGTAGCTGCAATTTCCCAATTTGCATTCCTGTTTACAAGCTAAAAAGGAGAGAAAGCACACTGTTAGCTTGTCACTGAACAATATGGGAAAATATATTCTGCAGAAGTTTCTAGCACAAACTATACACTGTAAATATACAGCAGCAAAACAACTTCTCAAACAACTTCTCAAAAGCTTGGGGTCTTGGAAAAAAACCTTCAAAAGAACAGTCATCTGTTGTAGAAAACCTCTTTAATAAAAAAAAATCAATCATTTCAAAAGACAAGGGATTTAAGGTACCAAATTCAGTCTTGAAAGGCTAAGGTGTCTGCATATCATCTGAATCAATACAGTTGTAACCCTGGCTTTTATACAGTTCTAAATGACCACTTTTGTTTCTTTTAAACACACCTTGATGTTGTTGCATCTATGCCAATACATGATAAGTACTGTAAATATAAAACTCACAAACGCCATGGATGAGAAAAGCAAAAATAAACTTTATTGCAAAAATAGCAATCACCCCAAGATCAGTTCCTCAAGATGCTCTAGAATGATCTGACCAAGCTCTGAATTTCCATTGCATTATATTTTTCTTTCCTTATATCTTTGCTGTCTTTGGATTTTTGAATTCCTATTATTTTATATTTAACAGCTTAATAATTCCCCTTATTAAAATTATCCCCCAGAGCTCCACTCAACATTCTGTCTCCAGACAGCGAGCTGAGAATACGTACCTTGGGAAATCTACCTTAGAATGACTTTTATCATCTCGAAGTGTTTCTTTTTTAGCTTTTCTTTTTGCTTTATAATGTATTTGCTAAAGCATGTTTAATATATTTTTATTCTTTTGAGTTATATCGTTAGTAAGTGGCTTCGCATGCTTACCACTAGTATTATGCTTTGGACTTGTAAATTTACTGTACATTGTGTCTTGATTATTTTCTATATAATTTAATGACTTCTTTTTGTGTTAGATTTAATGCAAAAATACTCCAATGCATAAATACAAAATATATAAACACAAAAATCAGCATTGTTTGAGTAAACAGATGGAAATGTATCAATTTACATATACATTAAGGCCATGTCCACACTAATCCAGATATATTTGAAAACGGAGTTTACGTCTAAAAACGCTCCGCGTCCACATTATCATTTTCAAATGTTTTCCAAAAGTTGCTCATCCACACTGAAATGTATGAAAATGCTTACATCTCCCTACTGCGCATGAGTAAAGCTTTGACCTGTGTAATTTCCGCTAGGCGTTTATTTGCTTTCGACTGCATCACATGACTAAAAATGCATCATAGTATTCAAAAGCCACCGTCTTCACAGTCCACACTAAGACGCGAAGACGCCATTTTCAAATTTATCCGCTTTGGAGAGCGTCTTCCAACAGCTACGTTTTCGTTGACTTAAAACGCTGTCTCAGTGTGGACGAAAGGCCAAAACAATTTTTTTATTGGGCTTTTAAAGTATTAAAATTTTTTGAGATTTTTGGATTATTGTTAAATGTGAGCCAAAATCATCACAATTAAAGTACTAAAGGCTTAAAATACTTGTGTACTGAATTTATATAATACATGAGTTTCACTATTTGAGTTGAATTACTAAAATAAATGAACTTTTCCCCGACATTCTAATTTATTGAGATGCACCTGTATACCCGAAGTCATACAGATGCTCTGGATGAATGTCTCACCCAATATAAAGATTTTTATTGGGTGAGACATGTATTCGAGACTTGTATTCGAAAGAATAAAAGAGAAACACATCAAGAGATTCTGAAAGCTTTTCCTGATATTTACATCTAGATGTTTAAAACAACTTTAGGTGCCAGACCACACAGTTTTTTAGGTAAGGAAAATTATTATAATCGATTAAAGTAAATAAAAGTAAATAACAAATGGTGGCATATCTTGCTTGCAAACACTGAATCAAGCCAAGCAACCAGCTGGCATCAATTGCCATGTTTCATTCTAATTTTGTTATACTTTTCTAGGCTTGCAGTGTGGCTTCTTCAAGTTGCTTGTATTGGTGGGTTTTTCAGTCTCCTTATTGAGAGGTTAAATGCATGCTCAGTTGGGTTAAAGTCTGGTGACGAACTTGACTATTCTAAAGCCATCCACTTTATACCTTGATGACGTCTTTTGTTGTGTTGACATTGTGTTTTGTGTCATGGTCTTACTGCATGAAGCAATTCCTTCACTGTAAATTTGCAAACAAAAGGTTGGTGTAGACTGAATTCATTCTGCACCTATGATCATGGTTTATTTTCAGGACAATCCACTTTGCTGTACTGACTCTGCCCAATGATTGTGCAATGGCTCTGATTGATGTTCCCCATTTTCTGATCTTTAAAATGCTTTTGTCCCATAAATAGGTCCCTCATCATCCTTTTTATTAAGAAAAAAAAAACGCTTTACAGGCAAAACCGAGGGTTCATCTGGGCAACAAGAAACACCTGTCAGTCACACAATATTTAAATAATGGGTGACTGCAAAATATATTTTGCCATTTTCAGTTCAATACTTAACAGTATTTTTGAAACAGAAAACTGCAGTGAGCACACATGGATTTTCCCCCTCGCAGTGGGATCTGTCTTCCCACTGCGAGTTAATAGGTGAGCACCCTTTTTCTTTGCTTGTTTACACATAATTCATTATATTTACAATTAAAACAAAGACGTATTATGGATACAGGAACTGAGCCTATTTTACACTCTCTTTTTGACTGTGCCATTGTAAAGTAGACCTGTTTGTCTGACTCGGATATTCTCAATAACAAAGAGAGTTCCAACCAACATGAGATACTAAATCCCTATGCCAAGTTAATTCTGAGGTTTGTTCTTGCCTGTCATGCAAGCACATTTGTGCTTCGAGACAGAATCATGAAAGAATATTGAAAATATCTTCATTTGTGTTCTGAAATTGAATGAACGTCTGGGTTTGGGTGAGGTGAGGGTGATGACTATAAATATTGAAGAAAAAAATGACTAAATTAAATAATTTATAAAAATAAGAAAAACAATTTCATAATCCGCAATATATACACACATGTTGACTAAGGTTTCAGTACAGACCAGTCCTTGATCAACATAACATGAAAAACAGGGCTCTGTGAATGGGTAAAACGATTTTAGTTTCCTTTGCATTCGGCTATAGAATATGTATAATTGATATGGCTGCTGACATTGTTTTTTTCTTCTAAATGTTTTAGGTGAAAAACCAGGAAGCTGCATTCACCAATGGATGGTCAGTCTTGAGGGCCAAATCATTTGTGAGGGCATCCAGCCTTTTATATCTGGACTTGATGCTGTCTTTTCTACTTATTACAATTTCCAAGCTGAAGAGGTTAGATGCTTACATTCGATTCAATTAATGTTTATTTGTATGCATATTTTTTCAAAGTAACTTTATAGAAAATGCATGTTTCAATATACCTGCTGCTGTATCTGAACTATGTATGTATATGTTAATTTACAGGTAAAAATGTCTAACTTCTAAAAATATGCTAAAATGCAATATTATCTTATCGAGAGAGGGGCACCAAAGCTGGATGATTGCTTTCGAAGCAAACCTGAAAGGTCACCCACAAAAAGACATCAGTCAACCAACAGATCGCAACTCACCATTTTCAACCATTCCTGCATGCTTTTTTATGTGAGCTTTGGGTCTTTGTCTTTCTGGAGGACCCATGATCTTTGACTCAAACCAAGTTTTCTTAAGCTACTTAGGACATTTTGCTCCAAAATCTTTTGGTAGTTCTCTGATTTCATGATTGCTGTGATACGGTTAGGGCCGTCGCTAGTGGGGTGAAAGGTGGTGACAATTACAGGTGACAATATTAATTATATTAATATTAATAATAGTCTTATGCCACAGATCTTAATGAAAACCACAGAAACATACAATTTGATATAATAAGTCTCCAAATATCTGCTCGTCACCCCTCCCTAAAAATGGTTTAGTCCGATACGAGGTATTTATTAATTATTCAGTCAATGACAAACATCTGAGGGACCCAATAAATCATAAGTCCCACCCTAGCTTGTGAAAAGGACCAATCAGTGTTGATGCGGCAGCTGAAATTAGAGATGAACTTGGTGGAAGAGACAGAGACTGACTGACCGATTAAAAATGATACGAAAACATATCAGGGTACCAGAAACGCCATGAAAAGATGGAGAGGGAGGCCAAAAGAGCTGCTATATCCCAGTCGATCAAGACATTCTTTACGACAGGTTAGTGTTGTCATTTCAGTGCCCGATTTACTTTTATGGGAAAACTGCTGCCGGGCAGGTACTGTCGGGTTTTTTTTTTTTTATTACCAGCGTGCAAAAGAAAAACTGGATACGAGTCATGACGCATGTCGCAAGCATTATATTGTATAAAGCGCTTATACATATAAAAGTAACATTGTCACGCACCTGTATGCTGATGCATTTAATCATATTAGAGAAAACACGCATCCAACACTGCTCTTGGATGGATATATTTAAAATATATTATGCAGTACCAAATTATCTTTATTAAAAATTAAGACAATGAGTAATTTTAGTGGTTTTATTTAATTAATTCAGTCAGTCTCCTCTTGACCTGCTGAATTCAATCTACAGGATGCAGCTCCAGAGCATTTTTGGAGAGGTGTGTGTTGCAGGGCGCATCTTCTGCACTCTACCTGTCTCTGTTTCTGGTACAGAAAGAGCTTTCAGCAAGTTGAAGCTTGTTAAAAAAGGTCTACGCAAACTCAAAAAAAGGTTTAATAGCCTTGCCCGACTTTCACTTGAAAGCCAACTAAGCAGACAGCTGGACTTCAAAGACCTCATAAGTGACTTTGCCAACAAAAAGGTCAGACAATGGGATTTTGGTTCATCCTAGGTGAAGTGACGTAAAAGTTCATGAAGGGTTAAGGTTCAAACCGATATACATATAATAATCATTCTTATAATTTTCATAGTTGTTTCAAAGTTCATTACTGATGGAAATTTGTTTGTTTGCTCTCCATTTGTTTTTATCTATAATGTTATATTTGAATATTTTGCTTTAACTGATGTTCAGTAAAAACCTTTATTTACATCTGTTATCTGTTTTGTAATATTTTAAGAAATTCCTATTAGATTACATGTGGGCCTCCATGCTCATATATTGTACAATAAATTATTAGTGGAGGGGTGTGGGGGCCCACATCAATATTTTTTCAGGGGGCCCCGAATCTTCTAGCTACGGCCCTAGATACGGTCAAGGCCTCCAGTACCAGACGCAGCAAAGCAGCCCCACAGCATTATAGATCCTCCACTATGCTTAACCGTTGGTAGGGTGTTCATTTCCTTATAAAGCTTCATTGCATCATCTGTAAACAAACTGTTGGTGCGCATTGCCAAAAAGCTCTATTGTTGATTCATCTGTCTTCAGAACATTTTCCCAGAAGGCTTGTGGTTTGTCCAGGTACTCTTTGGCAAAGACTAGTCGTTTTTATGTCTTTTCTTCAGCAATGGTGTTTTCCTTGGCTTTCCCCAATGAAGCCCTGCATGGTTTAGTGTGCGGCGTATATAGTACTTGTTGAAACCATGACCCCAAACTGTTACAGGTTGCCCTTCAGGTCTTTGGATGTTAAATGTGGTGTTTTTTCACTATTTGCACCAACCTTCGAAGAGTTCTCTCATCAATTTTAACCTTTCCCCTATATTCAGGGAGGTTCTTGACAGTTCCATGCTTCTGATATCCTCAGACAGCTCCATTGTCTTCACCATTATGCCAAAGGTACAGGGAGAAACATGGATTTTTAAAACACTGAAGTCATTATTCATTGGATGATTTATGTCACATGGGACTGTCAATTTTTCACAGGATATTTTCACTCTCAAAATGTATTTAATGTATCTATACTGATTTAAAGGGTGCCAAAACCTGTCACAGCAAGCTTTAAGTTTTTCTATTTTTTTTTTTATCAAACACAAGAACTCTGTAGAAAAAAGCTGTTTCACTTGATTAATTTTTTCAGCAGATATTATCTACAAAATCATCCAGGGTGCCAATAATGGTGGGCAGGACTGTAGAACACATATTTTATGGTAGATTACAGTTAAACCCTGCAAATATACCTCTTGTGAAGAAGTGTGAATAAACAATAATCAATTGTTAATGCTTTTGACAGTATTTATTGTAAATGTAGAAAATAATAGCTTTATGATGTATTTGGACAAAACAGTATCCAACTGTAGACTTCATCAACAGTAAGAAACAGTTAATTTAACAGTAACTTGCTGGCAACTGTGCTGCCAGTTAATTACTGTTTTTACAGGAAAATGTTTTTACAGTTTACATAGAGGTGAATAAAACAAACATTGAAATAAATTCTGATCCATCATCCCATTCCTCTTTCGATCTGTAGGAACTCAGAGTCCCTTTCTAAGGCGACACATCACAGGGTGGCTTTAGAGTCCTTGCCAATTACCTATATTATCCAAGTCTTAATCAAACTAGTATATAGTAAAAAAAAAAGAACTCCTCAGGCATGGAAAAGAATGAGCAAAGTCCCAATTTTAGACAAAATTAGACAAAAATCCCCAGAGAAAAATGTCCTCAGTAGTAACCAATCCAACCATTCAGGTGTGGTGAAGTCAAGTTCCCCAAGTCTTGTGGAAGCCACCACTATTTATTCTTTGGCACTGTAAAGCACCTCTTTCTTTTAATTTGCATACACCTAGCCAATTTCGCATTATTTCCAGTCTCGGGGTTTAGTCCCCTCCTACCCATTTTACATGGCTTAAAACAGTTTCCCCTCATTTCTGGGTTTCTGTTCCGCCTACTTTCTTGTGCCTTTTATTTTTTTCCGGTTCTTTAAGTTTTCCAATATTCCAGTCTCACCCCTTTGAAAATCTAAAAAAATCTGTTTCCACAATCCCACACATTTCACTGTGGACTTCTTGCTGAATGTGTGTGCTCTGCCTCTGTGATAAAGTCTCATGGACTATCATTTTCCCTGCTTTTCTCACTTTGACTTCTAAATAAGGTAAGTGTCGGAACTCAGAGAGCCCGCCTCCGAGTAGACATATCGCAGGGTGAATTACACTCTTAGATTTTTAGCCGAATATTAACTGTTTAAACTAAACTTTACTGATAACACTATAATTGATACAAATAAACAATGAGAAGATTTTCCAGACCTGCATGAGAATGAGCAAACTTCTTTATTGCAGTCAATCAGCCAACACCACCATTGAGCTCAAGGAGAAATCTCTAAGTCAAAAGCAATCAAATTAAAAACCCAAGCACTCTCCCCAGAAAATCTCCTCAATATATACCCTGGCACCTCTAGGTGCTTCCTATACATTCAGGTAATGTCTCATTATTTCCTCATTACATCATTATTACATCATTCACATGACCTTTCACAATTCCCCTTATTTAACAAAAATACCTACTATGCCTCCTCAGTAACCTTCTTTGGCTTCTCCATATTTCCAGAAAAATATGTTTCATATGCCCATATATGGATTTTCCTACCCTTTTATTTTCCTGTTATTGTAGATATACTTCTTCGTTGTTATTATTAAAAATGTGCTCAGGATCTTCACTCCCTTGGTCTTGTCACTTTACTTCCTTGTTCTTAATTCAACAAGACCCAATCTTCCATGACACAGACATCTTGTGGCTCAATACTCATTGTAGCTGAAAAAGAGGAAGTTTCCTCATCTCTTTTCTTGCTATTCTATACTGTACATGTTTCTACTGATTATATAATTGATAATCGATTGATTACATGTTGACTTTATGAGTTTGCATTATGATAAATGTCTTTATATTGGTTATGTTATACTGCTATTTTTTGTTAAGCCCTTGCTGTTTATAGTGTTGCTTTGTATATAAATGGAGTTCTATGTTGACTCCTTAAGCTTGCTAAACTTATGAACTTTGCTATGATTTCAGTCTGTCACTTTCCAGACTGCTGCTTGCACATACTTATTTTAAGCCTTAGTTTCTCTATTTCTAAAGGCCAGGTTCCCCTTTCCCCTTAGATCCTCAACATCAGAGTCAGCAGGTTCGTCCAGCTGGTCGAATGATTCGGCCGTCTTGCCCTACTCCCTACACGAGGCCTGTTTCAACTTTACTTTTGACTGATTACCGTCGCTTTCACTTCCTCACACATTGTGAAGAAACCTCTGATTCGCACCTCCTCCATCCAAACCCCTTTGTCCTATAATTTTATAATTACAATAAACTTCTTTTCTTGTTGACTCTGGCCTATTCCCATACATCTTATGTTAATATTTTGTAATGCATAATACTTTACTTTGGGGCATTCTCGAGTCTCAAGATTTTTTACAACATAAGCACATTTAATCTATTTAATTTTAGTCTATATGTAATTTGTTTTGCTCTCATCTGGTGACCTATTTTGGTTAGCTATTTCTTCCTCCTATATTTTGTTCTAGTATATATGGTTAGCACTGCATCCACCAGCTTGTTTCCACTCCAACTACTCTCCTCATTTATACTATAATTGTATTAGACTATTTTTTTATTTTAGACTAGTTCAAGCCTTGCAAGTAATTTAATCTTTTGTCTTTTCCATCTTTTTTATCACCTAGTCTATTTTTCACCAGCCTCGTGGACTCTTACGCTGCCTCACGCTCCTGTTGTCTTCAATGCTACAGAAATTTCCAACTTTCTGCCATGGCTGAGGAACATTCCTATTTCTTGGATAAGCTCTATAGCGCTGACCTTCTTGAACATCCCTTCATACCTTCTACCATTGTGTGTTGAACCACTACATAGGATACTTATACTAAAAATGATCCTGAGATACCTGTCCCATCCAATGCCTTACTCAGGGCACCCAAACTTTGTCTTTGCCTTTGGAACTATCGCTATGCATGTTGGGCCTTTGATGGTTTTATATGCCCCAATCTCAAGGGTTATACCTGCCCTTGTGAGCCTTCCATGATCCTACCTCCGAGTCGCATGGAACACCTGACTCACACTACTCAGTTGTGTCCCTCAATCCTACTTCACTTGTGTGATCTTTCTCTCCTACGTTTGGGTGCTCCTACACATACAGTGGTGTGAAAAAGTGTTTGCCCCCTTCCTGATTTTTTCTTTTTTTACACGTTTGTCGCACTTTAATGTTTCAGATCATCAAACAAATTTAAATATTAGTCAAATATAACACAAGTAAACATGATATGCAGTTTTCAAATGAAGGTTTTTATTATTAAGGGAAAACAAAATCCAAACCCACTTGGCCCTGTGTGAAAAAGTGTTTGCCCCGTTAAAACATAACTGTGGTTTATCACAACTGAGTTTAATTTCTCTAGCCACACCCAGGCCTGATTACTTCCACACCTGTTTGCAATCAAGAAATCACTTAAATAAGACCTGTCTAACAAAGTGAAGTAGACCAAAAGATCCTCAAAAGCTACACATCATGCCGAGATCCAAAAAAAAAAAAAAAATCAGGAACAAATGACAAATAAATAAATTGAGATCTATTAGTCTGGAAAAGGTTAGAAAGCCATTTCTAAGGTTTTGGGACTCCAACAAACCACAGTGAGAGCCATTATCCACAAATGGCGAAAACATGGAACAGTGGAGAACCTTCCCGCAGGCCTCACTTGCCTCAGTTTTGGTCAGTGTTCATGACTCCACCATAAGAAAGAGACTGGGCAAAAATGGCAAAAACGGCTGCTGAGCAAAAAGAACATAAAGGCTCGTCTCAGTTTTGCCAGAAAACATCTTGATGATCCCCAAGACTTTTGGGAAAGTACTCGGTGGACTGATGAGACAAAAGTTTAACTTCGGAAGGTGTGTGTCCCATCACATCTGGCATAAAAGTAACACCACATTTCAGAAAAAGAACATCATACCAACAGTAAAATATGGTGGTTGTAGTGTGATTGTCAGCAAGTACACCCCTGAATGGTTGGAAAAAAAAAAAAGAAGACTTTGGAGTTGCCTAGTCAAAGTCCTGACCTGAATCCTATTGAGATGCTGTGGCATGACCTTAAAAAGGTGGTTCAAGCTCAAAAACCTGCAAAATTCTGCAAAGACGAGTGGACCAAAATACCTTCACAGCGCTGTAACAGACTGATTGCAAGTTATCGCAAACGCTTGATTGCAGTTCAAGCTGCTATGGGTGGCCCAACCCTTATGTTTTAACAGGGGGCAAATACTTTTTCACACAGGGCCAAGTGGGTTTAGATTTTTTTTCCCTTAATAATAAAAACCTTCATTTAAAAACTGTCTGTTGTGTTTACTTGTGTTATCTCTGACTAATATTTAAATTTGTCTGATGATCTAAAACATTAAAATGTGACAAATATGCAAAAAATAACAAAATCAGGAAGGAGGCAAACACTTTCACACCACTGTATGCATATGGCTACATTTCCCTCTAATACAATTTAAACTACACTGTTTTCTGAGAGTGATTTTTGTGCACTCATGCGTATAAGTGTATATGTATAAGGCAGAGTTGAGTGTTTCACTTTTGGTTGTTTCCAATTTGTTGTAGACTTCTTTCATATCTAAATTTCCCACTAATTCTAAACTGAATTCATGAAGACTGCTGAACTTTGAAGAGAAGCTACCAATGGGGACTTTGACAATAATAACCTCTCAAACAATATACAATATAACATTCTACATAGGCTGGATCTTCTTTGTTGAACATTTGAATGCTCCAGCATAGAGGAGTTAAATGTATAACAGACCGCAAACAAACCAGCTGGTATCAGACTGGTGCAAGTCGCATATCAATCATGTGACTAGCACAAAGGTTCCTCTGGTTACAGTAGTCTTGGATTCACAATGGATGGTTTCAAATTGAATTTTATTTGTATAGCATTTTTAACAATGTACAAAGAAGTTTTACAGATATTTTAGAAATATTAGAAAAAGTTGTGTCTGCTCAATTATGCTCCTTCTTATAGGAGAACAATACATTTGAAGAGTTTCAGTCAGGTTCCAGGGACAATCATAGAACAGAAAATGGGCTAGTCATACACACAAATGACTATTTTTTTTTTAAACTTTGGACCTAGGCTGCATCTCATTCAGGACCAGGCATTAAGATGGTTTAGATCCTAGCTGTCCAATTGATACCAATTTGTATATACTAAATAAAGAATAATTTAGTTTAATGCCAGCAAAATATGGGGTGCCACAAAGATCAGTTTTAGTACCTCTGCTTTTTTAAATATATATTTGCTACCCTTGGGAAACATCATTAGAAGGGATGAGATTAGTTTCCACTGGTATGCACTGTGATACCGTTATATATGTGTCAGCAGATAAACTTTCTGAATTGTTTAGGTTACCTGAGTGTGTAGAAGATCTAAACGATTGGATGACCCCTAATTTTCTATGATCAAATTCTGATAAGGCAGAGATATTACTTATCGCTCCAAAGATCTGTACACAAAAGCGCTCACAGTTCAATTTGTGATGGATGAAATGTTACTAGTTTGATAGTGAAAGGCCTGAGTGTTATGTTAGACAGCAATTTGTCTTCTGAAAATCATATCACCCATATTACAAACAGCCTTGTTCCACCTTAGAGATATAACACCAAGCTAAGAAACATCTTATCTTTATCTGATGCAGAGAAGCTAGTTCATGCATATATGACCTCTAGACAGGACAACTGGTATGCAATACTTAGTGGTTGTCCTACATCTTCAATAAACCCTACAGTTATTTCAAAATTCAGCTGCCAGAATTTTTACCAGGTCAAGAAAATATGAACATGTAAACCCAATTTTCTCATCCCTACACTGGCAACCTGTTAAGTTTCTTACTGATTACAAACTATTGCTACTTACTTACATGGGTTTACTTCCCATGTTTTACTTGATCTTATTCGACATGATGTTCTCTTATATTGCTTACATAATTACACAGGTATTCAGGAATAGGAATTAAGATTGTTTAATTCCTAGCTGTCCAATTGATACCAAATTGATACCAGCAGCTATGCTAATTCCTCTCCAGTTTCTTCTCCTTTTCTACCTTGCCTGTCCCGAAACATCAGAGAGATGGTCGCAGCTCTAGTTGATTACGTTATACAAAGATTTCAGACCTTCAAAGAGAAGAGGCAAACCCTGCGAGGATCCCGAAGCATCTAGTGATTGTACCAGCTCCAGCTGGATTTAAATTCATGAAGACTGCTGAACTTTGAAGAGAATTTGCCAACTCCATGTGGACTGTGACGATAATAACCTCTCAATCAATACACAAAGTAACATTCTACATATGCTGGATCTTCTTTGTTGAACATTTGAAGGCCCCAGCATAGAGGAGTTATAATGGAGGTATAATGGACTTGGATGAGCTTGGTTTATCAGCAGTCAAACAAGACCACGAAACAAACCAGCTGGTATCAGGCTGGTACAAGTCACATGCCATAAACATGTGACTAGAACAGAGGATCCTCTGGTTACAGTAACCTTATCTTTTTCATGCATGTTCCTCTTATCACCAGTTGTCCAATCATACATGATTCCTTTTTTTGCTCTCATCAAATCACAATTCTACATAACCAGAAACCACGTTTGACGTCTGTGTGTGTAAATTCCCATTACTTACAAGAGTCCTTGAGTTTTTTTCCACTTAGTACTAAACTTTCGCTTTAAGACACCATCTTGGGTCTTGTATCGCCCCATTTCCTGATTCATTTTGCTCTTAGTCTTCTTTTACCACATTTTCTAGCCTTAGCAAATCTGCTCTAGCCTTTGTACCCTCTGGCCAACCTTGTTTGATTGTCTCATTTCCTTATCTGCATTTCCCCCATACTCGTCTTGGTCTGTTTTTTTTCCCCCTGTTTTTTTTCTTGCTTAAGGTCCTTCCACAATTTTTTTTTTTTGGATTTAGGTAAAGACTTTGACTTGGTCATTCCAAAACATCATTTGTGCCTCTTTAGTCATTCTTTGGTAGACAGACTTGACTGCTTGTGATTGTTTTGGTGTATGACCCATTTTCTCTTCAAAGATTCAGTTCATGTACAGATGTCCTGCCATTTTCCTTTAGAATTCACTGGTATAATTCTGAATTCATTGTTCCATAAATGATGGCAAGCTTTAGTGTCCCAGGTCCAAAGCATGATCCCACCACCACCACCACCACATTTCACAGATGGTATAACGTTATGCTGGAATTCAGTATTTTCCTTTCTCAAAAAATAACACTTCTTATTCTATACAAAAAGTTTTATTTTTCTTCTCATTTCGCCGCAATTTTTTTTTCTAATAGTCTTCTGGCTTGTCCATGTGATCTTTAGCAAACTTCCTGAGCAGCAGTGTTCTTTTCAGTAGAGAGTAGTGTCTTAAGGTCTCAACTCTGCCTTAAGGTCACACCAAGGATATTCAGTGTTCATCTGATGACCCATAAACTTTAACATTAGAGGATGCTTAGTTGTTACTCCGGGTTCCTTTCTGGCTCAACCCACTATTACGTATCTTACTTTTGGAGTGAACTCTGTTTCTTGACCACTTCTGGAGAGGGTGCCAATAGTCTTAAATTTCCTCCATTCATACAGAATCTGCCTGACTATAGATTTTTGGAGTCCAAACTCTTTAGAATGGATTTTATAAACTTTTTCTGCCTGATGAGCAACAATAACTCTTTCTGAGTTGCCATTATCCACTTCCACAAACATGCATAATGAACATCAGATGTTGATATATCTCTGTTCTTTAAATAAAATAGGGCACTCATGGGGACCTGATTGTCATCCCGTTGCTTGAAATCAGATGAACTCTAACTTGACCTTGAAATGTAATACTAACTATAGAGTTTCACATACATTTGCCTCTCACAGATATATAATATTGGAACATTATCCTGAATAAAAAATTGCCAAGTATATTTGTCTGATTTGTTTAACTGGGTTCACTTTGTCTGCTTCTGGGACTAGTATGAAAATCTTATAATAATGTTCTGGTCATTATGCAGAAATATAGAAGTTTCTAAAGGTTTCCCAAACTTTATAGAGACTGTCTGTGTCTTTATGATTACCCACATAGTTTATGTTTCTTATGCGTGTTCTCAGGTGATATTTTACTCATGGTAAAATGGCTCCTGAACGAGTCTGTCATTTCTATCCCAGAGTCTCTCACACATCTTGTCTATCTTGAAAAGTTAAAGTTGAAGAAAAATGGACTGTTCACAGGCCCTCCTGTTGGCAAGATGGTTAATGCGTCTACATAGATACCGGTCTCCACTCCCAAACTTCTCCAAGAGCACTCAATCTACTCAATGACCCTGGTGGAGGTATTCTTTTCCCTCTGCTTATTGGTGCAGCTGTCTTTGCCCCTTTTTCCACCAAGGCAGATTGAGTGCTGGTTCAGAGCCAGAGTCTAATTTAAAATCAGTTCTTTCTTTTTCGACACCCAAAGCACCGGCTCTGAACCAGGAAAAGAACCGCTTGTGTCAGGGGCTGTGGGCGGGGTTACTGTTAGCGCCTTTTATAACGTACCTTAAGTATACCAATGTTTAATAAATTTTTACTTTACCACAATATGATCAATTATCAGCACACATGATAGTAGGTAGCTACATGCTAAGGCTACCTTTTTTCTGTGTTAATGATAAAAATAAATGTTATGTACTTCAGGTTATTCTCGAGTGCAACCTCCGTTTATAAAAATTACATGGAGCTGCATGTACAGTACACGTTGGATTCGCCGTGGTTGGATGCCAATGTAGGTTCGCAAAGCCATAAGCATTAACAGTAAAACAACATCCACCATTGTTGATGTGTTTGCCGCTGCTGCACTAACATTGCTGGGAAAGATGAGACGCATACAGAGACATAAGACTTGACCCTGTGATGGCTCTCTAGCCCATGGAAAGGCAAACCCGGTTCTTAGAAGGCTCGCCAATGGAACCAACATTGAACCAGCACCAGCACTAGCTCTAAACCAGCACCCGGTTCTTTCTGGTGGAAAAGAGGCATTAGTCTGATGCATCCAAACGCGGCGAATCCAATGTGTACGTGCAGCTCGATGTAATTTGTATAAGCAGAGGTTGCACTCGAGAATAATGGGAAGTACATAACATTATTTTTATCATTAACACAGAAAAAAGGCAGCCTTAGCATGTAGCTACCTACTATCATGTGTGCTGATAATTGATCATATTGCAATAAAGTAAAAATGCTAAACACACTAGTGCCTCTTTATTCCCATCTGTGAATAGACAATACTTCCTATTTCTGACTTCATGTTTGACCACTTTCTCCTAGGCAATGTTAATTGTCATTTTAGTCAATTAGCATAATTTTAGTTTTTTTTTTTAATATTGTATTATCCCAAATTTCCTTGTGTCATAACCTTGACACAATGCCCACAGAAGCACAGGAAAATTTTTCCCCTTGGCAAAACCTGATTTTTTTAATAGAAAAAAAAAATCATGCACATGGTTGCTTTAATATTAAAAGGCATTTTTTCCAGGAAAAGAGAAAGACACCTCTCCCTGCCCCCTTTTCCTGCAATTTGGTCATCCTTTGGTCATCCTTATTATATAACAGATAACGACCTGAAATTATCACAGCTAACATGTGCTTCCTCTGTAACTTCCTTGTGAACTTCCTTCCTTCCGCCTTCCTTCCCTTCCACATTTCTGTTCCTACATAACACACAGTTCAGTCCAACTACACACCATGTAGATACACTCTGCCACCAGTGCAAACTGATTTTCAAAATGAGAATACAAATCAGCAATGTGCAGAATGATAGCCTGTTATATTATTATGGGTTCATGTTATTGCTTGAAAATATCAGGCATGGGTGGAGACTTAGTCACCTAGTCATAATATTAATCATCCAAGGGGAAATCAGGGTCAAAATTGTGTAGATTGTAGTTCACATTAAAATGCTCTCATTAGCTTGCATTGTAAATAGATTAATTGATCCATTAATAATAAATATTGTTAGTATCAAAGAGCCTCACCTCTATCTCAGTCCATTATTTGACTGTGTATACTTTTGTACAGGATTCAGAAGTGTGCACCATTTCCCTGCTCTCAGCACATTGCAATTTACATTTCTGGTTTCTTCTCTATTCTTAGTTTTAGAAAGTCAACAATTTTTATTACTATATAAAGACTTATTTTTCTAGACCAAGTCTCATCCATAAGTAGTTTTCAATGATATTTCACTGCTCTACCTTTATAGATAATACACAAAGTACATTTGCAAATCTCTGTGCTGTTTCTTTCGCATATAAACATATTTTTATGTTTAGTCATATAATGCTAAAGGACATTTTTTATCTAGCTTACCTATGTGAATATGAGTCATTGATTGTAGGTCAGCCTAGTTTTCGTGTTTGGTTTTTATCTCTTTTTTGTGGTGGGGATAGCTGGCCTAACATGGTCATGTTTAATGGAATGGTAGCCCTGTTTTCCCTCCAACAGTGCATACACACACACACACTAATTTTATATATATATATATATATATATATATATATATATATATATATATATATATATATATAAATTTTAATTGTAATAGACAAGTCAAAATAACCAATTCTACTTTTAAGAAAGTTTTTTTTTTCTTGGCCACTTCCTTTCAATTACAGTTGTTTTCGTGTAGTTTTGTGCCATGCACAGATCTGGTAATTTAGAGGTCACTGGGATTTGTCATTATAGGTACATGACAATAAAAATAATCAGCATTTCCAAAGCTGTTTTTAAATTCAGTGGAAATCTTTAAATTCGTATTTTTCTTAAACATTTTCACATAACTTTCCTAAAAGCCTAATAAATCAGACCCAGTGTAAGAAAAGCACGTTTGAATGTGTGTCAGTATTTGGAGTTCACAGCACTCTATATGATCTCTGTGGATTTCAGTGTAGAATCAGGCTTGATCTAGTATAGTGTAGTAACAAAATACTAGAATCGGTTCGTTTCATTTAATCCAGGGCATACATTTAAAATACAAAAGCCTTTTGGAAGTTTATCTCCCTTGCAGGATTCTTCCTCATTAATTAACTTTTCTCCAGACTGTTTATAAACTTTTTAAATGTTTCTTTCACAGTTTTTAAGTTGCTTTTACTTTAATCTAACTGTAAAGAAAAAAATAAATATTAAAAGATATTTTCTGTATTGTAGTGTTGAGAATAAGGCAATGACTATAAGATATAATGTAAGATTAAACTTTTAAAAAAAAAAAAAAAAAAATTTTAATTAAAATAAATTGTGAGTACCTTTAAAATGACTAGCTTTTCAAACCATTGCAAACATCCTACATTTATTTTTAAACAATTATTGAGATTGAAAATGCATTTTTAGTCCAAATAATGGCATGGGAGAAGAAAAGAATATACGAGTTGGGAATTAACATTTGCCTAAATATCAGCAGACTTACAATGCTGTATTACATCCTATAATGAAGCGAATGTGGTCCATAAAGTAAGCTACACGTTTAGTGCTATAGTCTCTAGTCCTAAACAAACGTGTGTATGAGTGTGTGTGTGTGTGTGTGTGTGTGTGTGTGTGTGTGTGTGTGTGTGTATGTATGTATGTATGTATGTATGTATGCATGCATGCATGTATGTATGTGTATGTGGGTGTGTATATATGTGTATATGTGTGTGTGTGTGTGTGTGTAAGGGAAGCTGTACAAACAGCTATAGGATTAAAATCTGTCCGACGAGTTAGTATGTTGTGTTAAACTAGAGTTTGCATGCTAATCGTACTTACCTTGTCACGGGAAGTATAAACAGTTTTTCTTTCACTTTGCTGAAGAGTTCTGAACTAAGATAACGGAGTCAAAACATAACAAACTGTTCACGATGTCAGGTCTGTAAACGCATCCGGAGAGAAATGTTCTTAAGGACTTTGGGCCATGTGGGAGGGCCATGCATGATAATTAACTACCAGAGGCTGTGGTTGCCAGATCTTTAGTAAAAGAGTTCTTGAAGTCTCTGGGTATTGATGCAAAAGTAGACAATTTTTAAAATCGACAACGTTGATGTTGGGCTTGTTGGAAGAATGGGACCTTTAGTAGAAGTAGGTAAAATGGATGATGAAGGAAATGAATATTAACTTCATGCTCAATAAATCAACCTTACCAATGCTATCCAACTTCAAAACCCTGCTCTCATATTCCCATACAAAAGAAAAGTGAGATTCAGGCTACAAATACACAGAAAACGTAGAGCTAGGAGACAAAGAGAAGAAAAAAGAAGAGAATAGAACAGGCAGCAGAAGTAATAAAACAACTGGTGAATGAAATAAAGAATATAAGGCTTGAAGAAATCAATGGATGAAAACGTACCGACTCTGTACAGAGACAGAAATGTAGAATGGATCAAGATCAAAAATATTAAAGTGATTAAGTTTTTTAAACTATTTATTTATTTTAACTTTGCTTTCAAAATATGTATGCAATAATATTGCTTATTTTTGTTAAAAGATAAGATGGTGCTGAGTGCTGAGTATGCTATATGAAGATGCTGAGTATGCTATATGAAGGCTCTCTTAAAAAGTCACCGACTTTGAGAGAGGAATGGTGGAGGATGTTGGTTTTGTGAGAGAGGAATGGAAATGAACGTTGGTTTTAAAGTCAATAAGAATGGCGTATTAGTGAAAGGCTTGTTATACTCCGTATACTAGGTGATCTTGTGTTTTCAAAACTAACTTGTGCTACTAAGGGACACATACAGCAGTATAAATTACTTCAGGCTTAAGGTGAAGTAGAGGTCTAGGATATGAAATATTTAAACATTAATAAAATATGTAAGCTGTTAGTATGGATAGACCCCAAAAAGTCACACATACAGAAAAGGAAAAAGCACACACACTCACACATATGAACCCACATATGAACAGGGATCGATACTGAGCATCAACTTTAATAAAGAGAAATATATCAAAATCATTGCTTTTTTATGTGATAAGCTTTAAGAGTAAAACCACTCGAGCTCACGTATGCCATGGAGCTTGAGTAGATTGTGTGCTTATGTATGATGATGAGAAGTGTTGGGAAAAGTCCTAGGAGATAGAGGAGCAGGTACGATGCAGATAATGTCTGAAGTAAACCTGATTTAAAATTATGTACTCACCTTTTTATGTACTCATTTTTATGATTCTAGACATAATCACTTTTACTAATCAACTTCACGAATATTGATGATCAGACAAAAACCTATAATCATTTTTAGTACAGTATAAACAATGAACACACAGACAGCCATGGTGGGGTATGAGAAAACACAGGTTTATTGAAGATGGTTTAATCAAGATATATGTAAGAACAACCAGGAGAAGGGGATCTGGCGGCAGTTGGGGAAGTGGGATTGAGGGAGAGAGGGGAAGGAGCAGGAGGAGAAGAGGAAGTGGAGGATGATGGGTCTGGACCCGGAGGTGGAAAGGGGCCAGGGAATGACGGAGTATAGGGAGACACAGGGTTGACTCGTAGGCCATCATATGCCCCGCAGGCATAGCGGTAATTCCATGAGCGAAGGGGGGTCTGGGTACTACATGCAATGGCAGGAGGAGAGAGAATTGGATCAGTTTGAGTAGTAGCATTCTATTGGTCCTTCTATTGAGCACCAATAGAAGGCCTGGTGTGAAATGGTAACAGGAGAAAGGGTGAAATTGACGGTATCAGTAGTGTAAAGACGATCCAGGTAGAAAGCTAACTCTACAGCCAGAGCAGACAGTTGGAGTTTGAGTAGCTTGAGTAACAAAAGTAGAAGTCTGGGTGGAGACATCAACCTTCTCGAGAGTCAGTAAGTAGACCATGACTCTCCAAATCTTTAGAAGAAAAAATAAGGATTTCAGTGAGAGGGCTAGCAACAGATGGAGTAATAGGAGTTGCAGCTGAAAAACACATAGATTAGTCATAATTAGAGTAGATGGAGCTTTACACATACAGGCGCTGCATATGCGACAAATGAATTAAGAAACAGTGCACGGCACGGTACGTACAGACCGTGTACATTTGGTTAATGAACAGCTAGTAACCACAATGCAAGAGATTAACTGCTAGGAAACAGGACAACAAGCATGCTAGGAATCATCAGCTGCTAAGAAACAGGTCAATGAAGCATAAAGAGAATAAAATAGGAATGAATGTTGGTGATCATTAACTTCCAGGTTAGGAAAAGTGTACGCACCCATGTCAGAATGAGGACAGTGTCAGGGAAAAGGCCCAGAGAGAAAATAAAGATTAAAAGTAAAAAAGACAGTTATAAGCTTATGATGATGTAAAAATGAGCCTGCAAGATTGAAGATAATAATAAATTTGGGAATAATAATGGGAAGTTTCTGAAAAAGGTACGTGAGCAGAATTTTGATTGGTTGAAATAAGACAGGGGTGGAAAGTGGGGACATGTTTAAAATGCATATAAGGCCACAGTAGCCAGTAGTAGTGCCTACTGGACAAACTTGTATCTCTGGTACCAGCTGATTTGTTTGCTGTCTTTGTGACTGCTAATAAACCGACTTCATCTGAATCCAAGTCTTCACAAGTTTGGCTTTATATTTTTTCTTAGAGCTTCATTATAGAATTTTTAATTTAACTTATAGTCATATTGCACAATTAATCCTGGACCAATGTATTTTGGAGACAAAATTTTCCTGCAACACAAGTGGTCACCAAATCAACTTCTATAATTATACTTTCGCCCATCATGATAAATATGTGTGTCATATAATGTCAGGTTAAATATTCAACAACCTTCCCTAAGCTGTCTGTCACCCTATATTTTGATTCATGCTCCACTGTTTAAAAACCTATTTATGCACATATATCCTCATCTGATAGCATATTGTTGCAATCTTAACCTAACCACTTTAGACAATAGTAGGACAACTGAAACACATCATTCATTGATTGTTTTGATGATCATAATTAACATAGACCTTTTGTTCTGTAAAATATTTTATAGATACTGCTGACCTCAGTATCAGCAGACCATTTTATACAATTTTACAGTGCTTATTTCCATGACTGGGCTTACCTTTGCACAAAAAAAATCACCTTTTGGCTGATTGTCATCATTGATTCTGAGGTTAATAATTATCAGGCCATGAAATGTTTGAAATATGTCATGTGAAAATATCTGCTTTGCAATGTACAGTATTTGGCATCAGGTACATTTGGTTAGTCAAGTACATTTGGTTTCTGTATCACAAATGTTTTTGATGCTCTATTGTGGTTTCCTGTTTTTACTGCAGCAAGTGCAGCTGGAAGTTGTCAATTCTTTTTTGATGTTCCTATTTCTGAGCTTTTTCTTTCTTTCTGCACTCTGTGTTCTGCTATTGTAACATCACCTGGTACAGAGTGTGTATTATTTCTATGAATTTATGTTGTTTTACTTGCTGCTCAGTCTTAGCTAACTTGTTAATATTAGCCAGTAATGCATGTTTCATTTGTCTCCATTTTTCAGTGTAAGCTGTTTTAATAGGAGTGTTAATGAATCACTAAAAACTGAGGATCTTTATTTTCTTAACGCTTTTGTAAAGCTGAGGGAGAAAAACTTATTGATACTGTTGTAGGAAATTCTTTTGCCAAAGATTCTCTAAAAAGTGGACTTTATTTAGAGTCATCAAATCCAATCTGGTCCATTTCTTGAACATATTTTCAGCAGACCCTTTTTATTTTTTTACTGTTTCAAGAAGATAATCTTTCCTTTGTAAAAATGCCACTCCCCTTCAACAGTCCTCCACCCTTATCTCCTGAGACTCAGGACCTGAGTAGACAATAGTGGAGTAACTGAAACTAGTAACTGAGAGTTTTGCATGTGAACAGTTTTATCTAGGCGTGAATGTGTATATAGATTTGTGTGCATAGTGCCCTGAGATTTTTTTTACTGTTTCAAGAAGATAATCTTTCCTTTGTAAAAATGTGCCCTGAGATGGACTGGCATTTCATTGTAGAACATTTTTGGAATAGTAAAATATGTAATCTAGAGAGAGTGCAGGAGAGGTCTAAGGTATAGAATAGTCTGAAGAGTCTGGTTAGAGACATCAACCTTCTCAATGGCAGAAGATTCAGTGAGCAGGCCGTCATCAGCTGCAAACATATAGATCAATCCTAATTAGAGTACATGGGACTCTGCACATACAGGCTCTGCACATGCTGTAAATGACATTAAGAACAATTATCAACCAGAGCATGAGGAGGTCTTGCAAATACAGTATGAAAGGGGCAACAGAAATATTGGCAATGAACAACAAAGACATAAAGGAAAGCTCCTTTATGTCTTGTTTGTTCATTGCTAATATTGCTCCATATCTTAAAAAAAATTAATACTGGTTGTTCGTTAACTTCTAGATGAGGACGAAAATGGAATTACTCATGTCAGATAGAGGACCATGTCAAGAACAGAACTCGGAGTAAAATAAAATTAACGTGGGAGATTGGATTAGTTATAAGCTCTGCTGCATGGTGACATAGAAATTGTTGTAAGAGAGATAGGAGGTATTGATATGAATGGAGTTGTAGGATTCTCCAGAGCTTTATCTACTATGCCAAGACAGGCTGTGGCTAAAGGCCTAACCTTAGGAGATATTTCTGTTGCCAAAGCAAGTGAACAAAAGCAAGCTAAAAAATGCAAGAGGCAAAAATGGAGACAATCCCAAAGAGAAATGAAACAAGCATGTATAGCTAATAAACTTCGGAAGATGAAAACATTGGTTGGAGTGTGGCATGTGAGTCATAACTGCGCTATTTAAGTCACATATAGAACACAAGTTGTTATTAAGATGCATAAGGGAGACATAATGGACGCTTTTAGATTTGAGTTACTCTTATATTGTGCTTTAATGCCTAAATGATACTTAAAGGACAAAAGTGGAAGTCCACTTGGTCTTACTTTGTCACGCCATTATGTTTAGTATAAAAGGACCCAGAGTATAACATGCACTGAGGCTGTCTACACTCGAATGCATACACAATGTGATCAAGGCGGGCTTTTATACATTCTGTATCATTACTGTTGCCAGTTGGATTTGGCTGTCGGGTTTGGTCACCTTTTTTGCCTTCTCAACGGCCAACATCTCGTCCTCAAACCATTTCTCATCTCCCAAACTTATCTCGTCGACGACTCTGTGTGCTACCATGGGACTTGGTACCAAGCCTGAAGCTTTTGGTTGTTTGCTGACTTATTGCTGAAGATATTTTACGGAAGTAATTTTCTGAAGATTTTTGTCTGACTGCAATCAATTTGGGACTTTTGCTCATTCTCATACAAGCCTGAAAAGTTTTATTTTTCTTCCTGTTAAAGTATTAGAGTAAACAAGTCTGACTGGAAAAGAACCAGAAAATACATTTTATACTTTCATATGATCTACTTTATTTGCATATAAGCCATTTTCTAATGTAAGTGTTATTGTGAATTGAAGCTCTTATGGTTAAGGCTTTCTCCCAAAACGGGTAGGAGACACAGATCGTGGTAGTTTCAGTCAGAAATGTTGAACTCATGCGTGTTAATATATTGCCCCCTTTTGGTCACATTGTGTATTCACTTCGTAAGGTCAACTACTTAATTTATTTACCAAGCAATAATGTGTTGCTGTATAAATAAATAATAAGGAATTCAATTACCTCTGAGTAATTTACAAAATCATTTTAAAAAGAGATTCATTTTTATAAGTAACTAAACACATTTCTAAGAAATATCACACCCAACAGTTAACTTATAATGTATATATTTATTATACACAATATGTTATTGATGATTTACTGATTTCCTTTTAACTATCGGCAAAGAAACAGAATTAGGAAAAAAGTCACTCCAAAAAAAAAAAAGTTGTCAAACCGTTTAAAACAGACCTAAGAACTATCTAAGATAGAAGACATATTATCATATATTATCATCATAAAATAATGATCCCGTCAATAAGGGTTTCCAAACAAGAACACCTGCAAACAAGGAAATACAAAAACAAACAAACAAACAAAAACCCAAACCAATAGATGAGGGCCTTTAAAAGAGCACCATGCTCTGCTCTGTCAACTCTTGCTTCTGATTCCTCAGCCGCCTCTTCAGCTCTTTTCTCATTTCTTGCTGTTCAGTTCTTCCATATTTGTTCTCTCTTTCTTTGTTCATTTCTCTTTGTCCTCCTCACTGGGGTTGGTCACTAAAGATGTTCAGATTTTAGTGTATACCTGGTGTTTTAAAATACTTTATGCATGTATACTAATATACAAACCCTTTTTGGCTTTTAAAAACAGCATTAATAACATGCATGAAAAATCATTTAGAGAAGTACATTATACACATATACATGACAAAATGTGCAAATATGAACAAGACAATGATATCTGACACTCACATGGTCTCATAGGAGCTGTCTTTTGTCTTGAGAAAGCGCAGAGCAAAGAAGGCCCCGGCTTGGAGTGACAGCACAAGTATTATCCCACCTATGAAGCTGGACAGGTCAAACGATGCCTGAGAAAACTCTGGTGCTGAGCCGGAAGAAGAGTCATCTGAGCAAGAGAAATACTTCATTTACGTGAGGCTTGTGTTTCCACAGTGTACATTGTTATGTTGGCAATAACATACATTGTCAGCTTCTCGAAAAGCAACAATAACTTTTGATCAAATAAGGATAAATAGAAAAATGTTTATTGATAGATTAAACTAGAGAAAAATGCTTACCTGACCCACTGTCATCAAAGCTCCCACTAACTGCTCAAACACACACACACACATACACACATACACACACACACACACACACACACACACACACACAATTGCATATGTGTTTGTAAAGTGATTGGAAAAATCTATTATAGTGTGATACTCACTTGGGCAGGTGCTTGTGTCATTGTACACAGCACAGTCTCCAGAGTCTTCTGTGTCAGATATGCATCTTGTGTCATTATCTAAGCAAGAAAAGAGAAAATAATCAACTTCAGCCTTAAAGTCACAGTGCATTTATCATTCATTCATCTTAAATCATATTCTTTAGTACTGTGAATTACTTAATAACACCAGTGAAACTAACAGGAAGGGTATGGTCATGGAAGTTAAGGTTAAAGGTACAGTCTTCAACTTTGGTCGAATTTATCTAAAACTAAAATAAAAAAACATAGTTTGACAAAAGCCTGATGCCAAAACTCGACATTTATTTCCTACAGAAATAAATATATTAACTATGTGCATTCATTATATGCTATAAAGACCCAAGTTTTTGCTCAGAACAAACATTTTATTAACTTCTGCTGGAATGTGAGGAAAACATCATCAAATATTACAGAACATGCGGCAAAACTACTGTCTCCACCTTTAATAGCAATCATAATTATGTGTTGTGAGTGCTTTTGTCAGTGTTACAAAGCATTTTCCTTACAGTCCATTTTCCTTAGAACAGATAATAGAGCTGAATTATTTACTGAGGATGATGTCTACATGTGACGGCTGCCATGACTGTGTGTGCACTTAAATTATTCACTGTGCTGTTCCCAAGTGCACTCCCCAAGGAGTCACATGTCACTGTGAGTCTCTTTGAGCAGTAGAGAGAGAAAGACAGTGCTGGAATAATATATATAAAATACATTGTTTGTATATGTTTATATAATCACTCACCATTGTCACAGCTTCTCCAAATACAGCGTGTCTGATTGAGGGCATCGTCTCTGCTGGTGCAACGATCACAGGAATCCAGCTGAGAACAGTCACCAATGGCTGAATCATCTGTCAAGTAAAGGAACCGATAAGAAACCAGGCATTTAGCCTTAGCTCATGAAATAACCACTAGTTTCAGACTTCGGCTGCAAATTTCCATTAAACCGTTTGGCTCAGATTCCAACAAAACTCCACAGAAGGACATGGATAAATATTTCTTCAACAAATATTGTCATTAATGTATTGATGATAGATTAACTCTGAAACTTAAATGTACTAGCTAACTGTAATCATTAAAGAAATATCATGATAAAGCAAACTGTCCAATCATTTGAAGCACTCATACAAGTTCAAGAAGTTTCTGTACATACAGTAAAGCCTTCACAATATCCACAATGTATTTAAAACCATTGGTTGTATTATCTATTGGATTTTCTTACTTTTTTGCACAGTTAACATAATTCTTTTACACACATATGCATACTTTAACAAATATAAAATATACAAGTGTCTTTCTTTAAAGTTTACTAAGGAGGGTAACCTGACACAAAAGAGATACTGGTACTAAGACTTAGGGAATAATGATAGAGGTAGAAATATATACTGTAGCCATTGGGTCAGTACAGAGGTGGATTATATGTCAAAATGAGCATATAATCTGTTTTACATTATAATAGTGAATAGTCATAAGTGATCTACATTCATGAAGTTTGAATGTGTTGACTCTTACCTGCAGCTTGTGAGCTGGTCATCATCAGCTGCATTAGCAGCACAGTGCTACACAGCACAACTGTGACGCACCTCATCCTTATAACCACACTGTATTCACAATATAGAGAAATCTAACAAAAAATTAACTTTATGAAAACATCAAAACATATAACACTGCAGCCTGAATAAACTAGAACACTCTGTAGTCCTCAGAGGATCTGACTAATGCAATACAGCACAAACTCTAGAAAGTCATCTAATGTATTAAACGTACAAGCTGGCAAATGACACATCAAAATACCATTTAAAGCAGCCTCCAAGCTGTGTCCTTGAGGAACAGGACAGTCTGGTGAGCTGTGATGTAGAGAGGAGTGAGAGCAAGAGTGTGTGTGACTGAGTGTGTGTGACATCATGCATCCTAAATCAGAGAGACTGGAAGGTGTGTAATGTGAGACTGGTTACTTGACAACCAGACAACGGGTCATGCTGTATCAATATCCCATCCACAATGTATGTTCAATATAACCAGCTAGCACTTATGAAGACATGAATATGCAGGTACATGCACCACTGCTGTGATGCTCACATACAGTTGTAAGTTTTAGCTAACATAAATGACATATATTGATACAAAATACATAACACAGCAAGACCATGTAAAGAAAAATAAGCATTGGATGCTGATCAACTTCTATCTATTTAATTTTGACAGAGGGATGTAATTTTACTAGGACCAAAGGCATCTATACTGTAATGAATCTTTCTGATTATGTAGTAACCTTTAGTTACATAATGTGCAATGAACGACCTTGGTGTAATTATTGGCTACAGACTCTCTTTTAAACTTTATAGTGACAATAGGACAGCATTTCTCATCTAAGAAAGATTGCTGAGCTATGAAATATGATGTTACATAATGCAGAAATATTATATCATGCTTCTGTTATCTCTATGTCATACTATTATAATGCTTTGCTGTCTGGAAGTTCCCGTATGATAAAAACAAGCTAAATTTGCCAAGATCACAGCAGAGTCTTTCTAGGATCAGCCTGTGTGTATTATACACACACACAGACACACACACACACACACACACACACACACACACACACACACATATTCAAATACAAAAAATTGAATATGTATGTTTGTGTGTGTGTGTGTGTGTGTGTGTGTGTGTGTGTGAATTTAAATGAAAGCATATCATTTCATTCCTCCTTTCATCTTATCACTCTTCTTTCACCCCCCACCCTCTGAGTGTGTGTACCAAGGATATAAATGCTCTGACAGTTACATAACATGACATCCAGCCCTTCACCTTCACCCATTTTTAGGCATTTTCTGTGAGTGTACACTACACTCTGATCACACTGTCTTTCATAAACACTGTGTACTGTACACAAATGTGTGCATAGTGTTTGTTTTCTGGTTGGAATGATACGGTGAAGCTGTGAATTCAGACACTCTCTTACTTGATATTAGGTAACTGTGAGGAAATCCGCAGTCTCCTCACACAAGCTCACCCACACACTCTGTTCTCCCCCTCCTCCATCACCATGGAAAAGGCAGAACAGGGCATGAAATGTTCCATCGAATCTCATGCGGTACTTCAGTTTCACAATAATAAAGCAAATAAAATCATCACATGAACTTAATGTTCATAAAATTTGAATTTTACTCAAACAACAGGTGTAAGAGATAAATACTTATTTAAGCTTGTATTTTGAATCTGTTCCCTAACCCTGGATTTATTTTTATTTTTATTTGGCAGGGGTATATTTTATTAGAATTCTCTGTCTAATAAATGCCCTTGAAATCCCCATTTGTACAGAGTACAGCATTCCTGGCTTTGTCCTTATTTTATTCTTCATCTCCAGTTGGAGAGCACCGGAAGCATATCCTTATATAGGCCAGAATGAAAACAGGAGATTTCCCCGACGCTCCTCGCCCACTTGCTTCATTGAAATGCACAACCACACTATCACTGCGACGCCCCCGCTCTCTCTATCACACCAAAGCGCGCGAGAATCCCCGACTCATCTGCCAGGAAATAGCGTCACCGTTTTAGTGCTCTCAGTCAAAGCTGCCTTCGTAGATAGTACATCATGGCTGCATCGTGTGAAGCATAAATCGTATGCTTAGTAGTACATCGTGACAAAGTGAGGTAAAGGTGATCTTATACGTACCCAAAATGTGCACAATTACTGACGTCACTACAAATCAGCTCTGCAGCGTTTTATGGTCTTTCAGCACCACGGACAGTGGTGACTCACTCTTATACTAGCGCGCGCGCGCACACACACACACACACACACACACACACACACACACACACAAAGTAATATAATAAGATCTCTTAAATCTTTATGTGGAATTGCAACACATCCCGACACATGGCATCGAATCAATTATCCGTGACTTCCCATAAGTACCATAACTGATTGCCAGTCACCACAATGATGCACAGCCTCTCCTCTCTAGCCGTCGCAGTGGGCGGGGTGAAAAAATGCTGCATTTTGTGAATGAAATTACGCCAGTTGAATCTGTCTCCAAGCGCTTCGTGATTGGCTGTGAGGGGGGAAACTCAACCCCCTTCGTTGTAACTGACGTCAGAAATGACTGAATGAAGGTAGAGCAACCCATCAGACACGGGTGTTACACAGAAGAGCTCACGAAGACTACGGAGAAGACAAGATAAGAACACATAAAAAGCACTCTTTGCGCTTTTGCATTGCACAGATACGCACACTGGATTCGCACACAGCGCTGCAAGACTCTGACTTCCATACAGCGATTTAGGTCGAGCTTGGATTTCAGCTCTCATCTTGCGGACACGTTGCTTGGATGATAGTCATCTGAAGGGAAAAACTGACTTTGAACAAACTCCACCACCTCAGTAAGTTTACTTAATACAATTTTATTCATTGTAATCAAGCGTGAATTCTGGGTATTTAGCTTCCAGTGCGAGCAATTAACATCTCTTCTTGGTTAAGCCCTTCTCGCCATCATTACTGTAAATGCAGTGCTTGAGAAATCTAAACATGAGTTCGTGTTTCTTCGCTTGACTTCGGCTCAGCTCGTGATTCGTCGTTCAGCCTCCACTGAGTAAAAGAGAGTCAAGCTGACAATCTCAGCTATCCAGTAGATCTCAATAAACGTGTTTAAATATTATTTAATAAACAACAGAAACACAAGTAACTAGAAAATGAAGACTATGCATTTGCACTAGTTTATGCAACTATGCAATTTTAAAAATGAAATTAAACTATTTTAAGGAGTAAAAGTTAAGCATTCCTCTTTGTTATCGAATATATAACAATAGTAGCCAAGTGTTTCCAAAACTGGCTCTGGAGTATCTTGACTGGCATAATTCTGTTTTTTACCACCTCTAACAAAGTTTATTCAGATCTGTTTTAAATCAGGGTGTGTGTACATTTTGTCACAGCGTTGACATCATCCATTACATTTAAATAATAAGCATGAAGTGATGTGTTAATAAAGCTCTATATATTTTAATGGGGGCAGCTTTTTTTGTTTACTGTTTTATAGGGTTTTTTTTTAGACCTTTGGGGACTTGGTATGACTAATCTATTGATGTGCATTGTGGGGTTTCATGAGCACATTGGATGTTGTCTGACCACAAAATGGATCTGAAAATCATCGTTATATGGGACATATCATGTGTTGAGCATGGCTATATTGATAATACATTAAAGCATACTTTCTATTCTCTTCTGCAGACATGGCTCTTAATGACTCTGACGTGGGTCTGGAGGTTGTCTTTGAGATCGACCCCCTCCTGCAGCTCGCTGAGGTCCACCTTACACCTGACCCCATGGTGTCAGCAGTATTGAGTCCATGGGATGTGGCAATGGGTGCGTCAGGTGCCCTGATATGCTGTGAGAATGCAATCATCATAGCGACCATCCTCTCTTCTGCATCTTTGCGGGCACCTATGTTCCTTCTCATTGGTAGCTTAGCTTGGGCAGACTTTCTGGCAGGTGTGGGACTGCTGCTATACTTTATGTCTCATTGGTGTGTCCCATCAAGAGGACTGGAGCTGGCTAGTGTAGGTCTACTAGTAAGCGCACTCAGTGCATCTGTTTTCTCCTTGCTAGGCATTACCCTAGACAGATTCCTATCTCTCCACCGAGCCTTGACATATGGTTCACGCCGCACACATACTCACACTCACTGTGCCCTGGCTATGGGGTGGGCTCTGGCAGGCCTGCAGGGGGTGCTTCCTGCTTTAGGCTGGAACTGTCTGGACAATGGACAGTCATGCAGCGTGGTGTGGCCATTGACCCGAGTGCATTTGGCTACACTGTGTGGAGGCTTTCTCTTAGCCCTGGCTCTCATGCTGCAGCTCAATGCCTGGATCTGCCAAGTTGTCTTGCGACACTCCCATCAGATTGCCCTACAGAGACACACACTGCCCTCTGCACGCACACACACACGCCGACGTGTGCACACTCTCGCTCTTATTCTTGCCATCTTTGCCAGCTGTTGGATCCCCTTTGCCCTCTATGGCCTCCTTGGAGATGGATCATCACCTGGCCTATACACATATGCCACTCTGGTGCCAGTCACAGGAAACTCTTTGCTAAACCCCTTGATTTATGCCTATAGAAACACACATATACAGCAAGCACTGAAGCAGGCTTGCTGCTGCTGCCTACCAAACACATTTCACAAAAACACACACACGCCAAGTGACGTGTAAAAGACGTCAGAATCTTATCTGAAATATGCCATTTGGTGCCATGATAGATCATGCTTTAACTAACTGACCAAACACATATGCACATGCACTCCAGGCAAAGATTTGGACACATTAACTGGAAATATATCTGTTTTGACCGTAATGTTATGTCTAAGACAAATATTGAGGATAATTGTAAAGCATTTCTCCTTTTGTTGAACACTCCCTTATAAAGTTGGTTTATATGGTTAAGATGCAACAGGCTTGCAGCACTTCAGGAACACTAATTTAAACTGGGTTAGAATTTGATTTGATTTGATTTATACAAATTTCTGGGTAATTGCATAATTATTTAAATGTTATTTCATAGTGGTTATATATTTATTATTATTCGAAAATAGAAGAAAGCAAGAAAGAACCCTGTGGAAAAACAGGTGTGTCCATTCATTTGACTGGTAGTGTCCTCTCCATTGCCTCCTTAAGAAACCGTGCAAGTAGCCAAGACCTCAACCTGCTGTGTGATACATGAGTCACATGAATCACTCACATATTCTCCTGCAACCTATATGTACTGTCATGTTTTCTTCTTCTGTGTTTGTTTGGTTTTATTACAAAAACACCTGATAAAACTGTGTTCTTTCATTTTAAGGAGAGAAACGACCAACACAGCAGTAGATTTCCTACTATAAAAAAATTTAAATATGAGTTTCAAACAATGTACTTTTTTTTAAAGAGTTGTATTGCATCAATTGTGTTCAATTTGTGCCTGATATTTTCAGACTCTGACATTCAGAGATACTACTGGAATTTAAAAAATATCCGCACTTTAAAATGACTTGACAATTTGTACAAATTTAGTTTGAATGTTATGGTTCAAATTCTTTATTTATGTATTTATTGACTGAAGTACTTGACGTTCATTAAAATGATGAATGCTTTTATATTGTGTGTTTGCACAGGGTGCACAAATGTCTACGTGGATGAATGAATATGTATTTTTTAAAATGAAATGTTTTGAGATGATCCTGTGTTGTTTATATAAGAAAATAAATAATTTTGAGTAAAACTTTTGCTGTTTTGCTTCGTTTTAATCTTGCATATTTTTAGAGTTCACAGCAATGACTGTAATGAGGAGTCGTAAGGCTGATGATCCATTTGCAGCTTTTTTAATAGCAATCTCGTAATCAAACAGGCAGGGTCAGAGCAGGCAGAAATCGGAACCGGTAAGACAGGCAGAAGGTCAGGGCAGGCAGCAAACAATCAGAAAACTAGAATACAGAAACAGAATCAAAACCGGAACTAGGAAATACACAAGGAACGCTCACAATGATCGCCGGAACAGATCGAGACCGCACTGGCGTCAGGTTCAGCCTTTATAGGGAGTGGCTGATGAGGAACAGGTGGCGGTGCAATCAGTGTCAGTGATGGATTCTGGGAAGTGTAGTCCGGAAGAGCTGAGTATTCTGGAGACGCTTCTCTGTGTTGGTGTTCGTGAGGCGCGGGCGGTGCACTGACCGTGACAATGACAAAATTTGCTAGGAACATGGCTGTAATTTTTCATGTCATACTAGACATATAATCCTCAGAAACCTTTGAGATATTTATTGGCCAGATACAAATTTACAAAGATTTATTAAATACGAGGCAAGTATTCGCAAAGGCCGGTGCTTTTTGGAGGCGAGTGGACATAAGGGTCAGTGTTACATTTGGAGGCAAGTGGACAGAAAGATAGGGTGACAAAACATTTGAGCATGTGACGTCATCCGAATACTCCTGAGGAAGTTCCCCTCATTGGGTTGATATGTCACATGTTCATGTTGTGCTAGTTTTTTATTTTCACGTGACATCACCTGACGTCATCAGAATACACGTAAACCTCCGAACCTCCGAATAAACCTCCGAATTTTATAATGGGAGTCTATGGGAAAAAGACCATTTTTGAGACCCGGTACCTGAGTACCGGTACTCGGATCGCTTATAAATGTAATAGCAACAAACTTCAGACCAGGGTCTACAACATATCCGAATTTGGTGCATGTGGCTCGAAAGCCCTAGGCCGCATTAAATTTTATAAATTTTTGTCTAAGCTTAAATAGGAAAACAGAATGTTGGCTTCTACAAAGCCAACATAATTAATTCTAATATAATTGTTTATTTATTCCAAAAATCTATATAAACTGAGCAAAACCAGAATAAATGAAAAACAGTCACATTATATATGAGTTAATGAAGGAGAAACATCTAAACTTAAAATGTCTCAGCTAAAGGTGACTGTCAATAGCCACCTCTAGCTCTAACAGTTCAGGATTATTGAGTGGGACTAAAAGGTTGGTAATGAAAAACCCAGGGTTGCCAGAAAGTCAGTGTTATGTCTTTGACCCCCAGCTAGATTAGTTGCATTCAAGGCCATTCTACTGACCCTAAAAAACATGGGTTAATATTTTATGGGAACACATCTGACTCAACAGTTCATTACCAATGCTAATTTTAGATTAATCAGGGTGTAAGAGCAGTGAACCCATGATATTGTACAATATGTTGTACCAGTATTGGCCTAAGATATTTTTCAAGTTTAAGAGAAAAATGGTGTTTTCCCCTGACATTATAATAAGATTTCATTTATTATTCTGGCATCCATAAATATTGTATGGATAAGCAGGTGTGTAGCAAGTAGGCAGCTCATGTCAAATGGCTCCAAACAGCATTTTATAATTTGAGGTCTTTATTTAATTAAACCACCAATAGAAAAGCTTTACAATTATAAACCATATGCACAATACGCAATAAAAAATTGATTTCAAAATATTGCATAATTTTGGAAAGAAAAAAAAAAAAGAATAGGCACTTAAACTAAATCATACCATGGCCAAAATACTAGTCTTTGATTGGCTTGCAGCTGGTCTGGTCTAAAATTTACAGTTCTACATAATTACTCCTGATTTTTGTTTCCATGGCTACATGTGGGAATGTAACACTTTCAGCATATAAGAAAAAAAAATACACTGATTTGCATATTAAGTAATTTATAGTCTACAGTGCAGAAAAAGGATTGAGTTACAATCGATGAACAGACAATATAATGCCCTCAAAGACAGCTTAAATTACATTGGCAACCTATGGGGAGGAATGTAATGTTGGCTTTCCACTGAGTTATATATTTAAAGGCAGGTAGGGTGGCCATGGTATAACAACACCTGCAAAAGCATCTAAATATTTTTGATTTTGAGACGCTTCATTTGTTAATCTTACGTAAAGCAGGCACTTTGAACAAATGAATACACTTTTCACTGTATGTGAATCTGAACACTTTCCAGCCTCTCGGCTTATGTGACTTTGGCATACATGGATAAAAAAAAGATCAAAACAATACATCCAAATAGAATTTAGAGCCCAAGCCAAGGAAAAAAAAAAAAAACCACCAACAAAAGGACAAAGAAACTGACATACACACACTATGCCACAAATGGCACCAAGGACAGATACAAAGAAAGCACTTAAATAGACAAAGATAAGTTACCAAGGCAACAGCATAGTAAAGAAAGTAAATTATATATATATATTTTTTTATACTTTCAGTTTTAGTTCTTTAGTTTTACATGTTCCTTGTGCTGTTTCACCCTGGGAAAGATAATGTACCCATATGATCTAAAATGATATTAAAAAGACATCAGTAGTTATCTAATTTACTGACTCGTTTTGTGTATTGTATTTGGTTTAGGAACACAGCAAAGCTTTAGGTAAATAATAATGATCTTTTATAGATATACTGGGATGCAAAAAACTCAGTCTCTCTCTAGCTCAATTTACTCATTTATAGCTACATTACAGAGGAATGGGCACTCTGAAATAGGAGCAGGCTGATCATCTAAATAATTCACTGAGTCAGAGGAGACCTTGCACAAGTGTGAGTGTGCACACAACTACACACAGGCACTCTTTCGCATTTACTGTAGTTAGCCTCATTAAAGGGAAACAAATACATTTGGTCTAAAAGGAATGACACTTCTCATGACATGCATAGTCTTATTCAGACCACTCTTCATCATCGAACTCTGATGAATCATCCTCAGAATCACTGCACTCCACAGCAATACGGCGAGACAAGATAGCGGCCACATCATTGCCCACGACATCTCGCTTCTCCTGCTCTCTCTGCTCTTCCACCTTACGCAGGTTAAAGCCTAAACAGACAGTTACTTGAGTTTTTGATCATTACACAACATAAACAATACAAGTCTTAACTGTGCAATATATAAATAATTCCTCCAAAGGATTTTATTTTCTTGCTCTTGGTAAAGTCTTGAAGATGCAGCATGAAATAAGTGGCTTTTATTCTCTAAAGGCAGGTGTAAAAGAAGGTGTCCAGGGTCTAAGTCTAGAACCAAATCTATTTTAATTACAACAACCATGAAATATTGGGGCAGACTATAAACATTTATACACAACACATTTTAAAAGTTCGTTCATAGTTTTAGTGAAAGGTAACCCTAAATCATAGAGCTGTACCAATGCATTGATTACAATTTCTCAAAAACACTTCATTGGTTAGGTAGGAAAAAAGGTATGATTTTATTAAAAAATAAATAATAAAATAAATAAAAATAAAATAATTTTATATAAAAAAAATTAAAATAAATTAACATCTCAAAATCAAACAAATCATAAATTGTGGGAAAGGTTGTGTGTAGTCTAGTGCTGTGCAGCCTAACTGTGCTGTCTGGTTGCCATGTATACTTTGTGACAGAAATAGCAACAAGTCTGCTTCCCTGCACAGAAACTGAAAATGACGTTTACAAATGACACACTGGGTGAAATGGTTCACCAGATATTCTAGAGCCTTTTTTGGAACAATAGTGCATTAGTGTCAAGCATTTGTAAACCTGATCTCAAGAAAATTCCTCCTCCATCCTTAAATAAGAAATTTGATATAAATTAATATTTGAGAAAGAATTCTCTAAAGAATTGAGAAACAAATTGATTTGCTGTCAGCCTAAAGATTCAAACCCCTAATACTTGAATCTCTAAATCAAACATACAGATACTTTCCTCCTGAGCTTCACTGCTATTAATTATATACTTATTTTATCTTTTATTAAGTTTGTCATACACTGATTTCATGTTAATGAACTCAAAATTCATGGTAATGAACTATTTCCAGTGGGGGGGAAAAATAAAATAAAAAAATAAATATAATGGGGTGAAATTTCAACATACCTTGGCGAATGGCTGCCAGGAGATCGCTGCGACCATCGCTGACCGGTTCAGGCTGAGGCTTGGGGGCATGGGCTGCTGGGGCAAACCCACCTGAAGTAGGAGGGGCAGGAGCTGATGGGGCAAAGCATGGTGGTGGGCCTGGAGGTGGAGGGGGTGGTGGTGGCGGTGGGGGCCCATCCCCAGCAGGAGGAGGGGGTGGAGAGGGAATATTGGCAGCCATTGGTGGTGGTGGAGGAACAGACTGAGAATAAAATGCAGGAGGAGGGGGGGAGGGAGGAGCATCAAAACCTAAGGGAGGTGGGGGTGGAGACATCCCCATAGGTGGGGGAGGAGGTGGGGCAACAGGTGGCGCCACCGAAGGGCGACCAGGAGGAGAGGTTGCCATTGTTGGAGGGGCTGGAGGGGGGTGGGTAGGGCTTAAAATGCTAATTGGTCTCTGTGGTGAGGTTCCACCTTGTACATCATTATACCTACAAGAAAACAGGCATTAGATCACAGTACAACAAGCCCTGTAACTGTTAACTGTAATGAACGTAATGCCGAATCTTACGTAATATCTGGAGGAGGAGGTGGCAAGAAACCTTCATCATCCATCACTGGAGGGGGGAGAGGAGAGCCAGGATCATAACTGTAGGAGGCTGTGCTTTGGTCAAATCCCTCTGAGTCCATTGTACCCATGTCATCACCTGAGCCAATGCTGCCATTCATCACATCTCTAGAATGACTCAAAATACACAGGTACAGTTATGACCTTATAAAGACTTAAATGTAGTCACTCATGCCCTGTACCCTTCACTTACCCAAGGTCAGATTTAGGAACAACAAACTCTGCTCCCATCTTTTGGCGTTCCCATTCCTCTTTACGGGTTTTGATTTTGCGAGGGTTCAGGTTGCTCCGGTTGGGATTTTCTCGCTTCTCTTTCTACACTCACGAATATGCACAAATTGATATAAATTAATTATTAGGCCATCCTTAAAAATATTTTGGTTTGCAGTAACAGTTAAAAAAAGAAAAAAGGGTTGGTAGGTAGGTCTATAAATTTTTTTCAAGTTTCAATGTAAAAAAAAAAAAGTTAAATTTTGGTGATGGTGATTACGTAGGTATGAATTTAAACAAATTAGCATATCGTGACGTCACTGACTGGGTCTTCAACCCGTGCCTTTGGGCGCATCATTGCAAACCTCATTTTGATGCAGGCTATATAGACCACAACAAATTTGTTTGAATGGGGACCGTGAACATTTTGTTTACTGCAGCCGCAGCCATCATTACCAAGCGCGAACAGTTGACTCTGACAGTGAATGAGTGTATGAGACGAAGCGAACGCACAGGCCATAGTGTGACATCTGTTAACCAATAGTGTAAACATAGATGATGTCACGGCTTTTTATTTAAAAGAAAGAACGTAGCCTTCGTTTGTATGTAGGCCTAGGCAATTTATATATTTACAATACTACAATACTTACTAAAATATAATTAATATTATTTTATTGCTTTTGTATTAGTTGTTTGAAGAGTAAAAAAAATGGTCTGTCTTAACGCAAATTTACAACCGTCAAGTCGGTCGGACTTAAAGCAAAAAAAATAAAAAATTGAGTCGGTCCTAAATTGACAGGGTCGGTCGGGTTACGGCAAACAAGAATATTTTTAAGGATGGCCTTATTATTATTATTATTTTTTTAAAAGTCCTGCTATAATGCGAACTGATTAGACTGCGAGATTTCCATAAGTTCTCACCCTATGTTTCCGTCTTTCTTTCATTATATCTTTGGTGTCTTGTAACATCTGCTCTTTCCATAGGTCAAAGAAATAGGATGGGTCAGTGTAGAACTTAAGTGCCTCCTTTCCATCATCCCTGTGACAAAAATAAAAAATAACATTTAGACAAGCAACTAATGCTTCTACCTACAAATACCAAAATAATTGGACTTGCCTTAATGATGTGCTTTTGCAGATACTAGGTTTTTACAATATATTCATCATTACACAATTTCCAGTTTATTCACACAATGATAACATTACTTAGACAAGTACTATTGGATGACAAATTAAGTGACTTCATCCTTAATAATAACTTAATTGCAAGCATCAATGGCTACTTTTATGACAGAAACAAGGTAAAGTAAAAACACCTATAGTAAATAAAAACTATATAAAAGCAGACAAACACACAAGACACAAACAACTAAACAGAACTTACAAAAAATAAACATATAGACAATTAAATAGGAAATATAAAAAAATAGTCAAAAACTAAAAGTGTATTAACATTGAGCAAGTTAAGAATACACCCAATTATTTTTTTTAAATAATATGTGATAAAACAAAATCAAATACTTTTTGGTTAACAGTACAGTTTATAAATAAATACAACAATATCAAGCATACCCATTAATAATTGTTTGAGGAGGCTACATATCAAATATAAATGGTTTGCGTACCTGTAGCTGCTGAGGATGTTTAGTGGAGGTGGCTGGTTGCAGGTTTGGTAGGTGTCCTGGAGCGGCTGTGGCATCGAGGGCCGAGTAAAGAGCTGCTGATCCTGAATCAGATTAGAGCGAAAAGCTTTGCGAGTGGTGATTGCCTGCAGTGAAACTAGAGACAACAAAACACCAAAGTCAACAATGAGGGAACAAAAAATATCGTGAACATATTTGAGTTAAATCAAGCATAATTACACTATTGTAGAGGAACACAGACAGACATTCATTATTACCCATTACACAAATTAAATGAATACTGATGATATGGCCAGGAAGACTTTCGATTAACAGAGAAACAGACAGACTTGCAGTTTGTGTACCATCAGCTAATATGTGTAGAATATAACAGCATATTTTTTATAGCTCAGATATAATAAATTGCAGTATATTTAAAGACAATTCTATTCCTTATTTACCCTCTTCCTCTTTGGGGTCCAGCTGGGTGACTTTGACCTGAAGTTTGTCCACTCTTTCACCAAGGGTGTTCACCCTGTCTGCAAACAAGCTGGCCTGGACAAACAACTCGCCAAACACATCCTCCGCAAACCTGCCTGTGATACAATTCAGAGGTACAAAATAAGTCATAGCACCAAAGTCAGCCTAACATTACCAAAGCAGTGGCACTATTCATTAGAGAGAGTGAGAAACTGACTGAGGGAACCAAGTTGGCGGATGATGTTAGCCAGTGTGATGTTGGTAACACACTCCAGCTCACTCTTCACCGTTGTGGGCAGGGTCTGACGGCACAAGTGCCTTGGCTCGATATTCCGCATCACCAAAGGCATGATGATAAATCAGTGACTCTCCTCCCTGAAAACAGGAAACACCAAAGGAAATGAGTGCCTTTGGTTAACATCAAATGTTACTGTGTCTTCTGCATTTTTCAGATCTTTTTTGTTTGCTCGTTTATGGATGCTGCCCCAAAGACTTTTCCATCTACATGGCCACATGCACATATGCAGTCATTTATAAAAACACACCCAAACTGTCTGGTGTAAAGCAGAACCAAAACTGCTGCACAACGTTCCCTTTAGATGAAGTTTAGATCCTTTATTTTAGCAGTAAGTATGTCTGAGAATGCAAGGTTACAGAGCACACAAGTTTTCTTGCTTGTTTCTAGATGAGGTCAATAGAGACTTGTTAAAATGTCTAAGTTGTTCTGCCTGTAAAAGCATTTTTTTTAAAAACTAAAGTGAAACCAAGAGAATAAAAAAGCTGGCCAATATTTCTGTTTACAGGTGACAGACAGCTTTGTGACAAGTGCAAGATCTGTGTGCCTGCTGGCATTTAGCTAATGATGACAGCAAATAGCTGGTGCCACACTGCTGACAAAAATACACAACACATTCAATTACATTTAGTAATTTATAAAGAATATATCTGTATGCAGACTGCTAAACACTATTTGGCTCCTGTTTACTATTCATGCTTAAAAAGACCGTTGCTGTACAGTATACCTCTAATCTGGTTGACTAAACTGGACTAAGCTTAGCCTAGTTCTCTAGCAACTAACACCAAAATACTCATCACGGCCTTGATATGTATAATTGGGCATTTTAGACTTCCTGAATCCAAACTCATGAGGAAAAAAAAAGTTCAGGATCCACCTTTTTACATAAGATTAAGAACAGTCAAATGAATATGTTTAAACCAGTTATTATTCTTGTTTATTTTGGTCCCCACTGATTTCAAAACTGACTCAACTCTGGTAATTACAGATTACGTCTACAAAACTGTGCAACACCAGACAAATTGTGTGTGTTTATTGGGATTCCATACACATTATGTGTATATGTATGTATGTATGTATGTATGTATGTATGTATATATGTGTGTATATGTATGTATGTATGTATGTATGTATGTATATATATATATATATATATATATATATATATATATATATATATACACACACATATATACACACACACACATATATACACACACACACATATATACACACACACACATATATACACACACACACATATATATACACACACACACACACACACACAATATATATATATATATATATATATACGTATACACACACAGTTTAGAAAATCACTAAACATAATGTATTATACACTTTAATCTGCAGAGACACACATTAGCTACATGTCTGCGGGTGAAACATGTTCTCACTTGAACACAAAGCTGTCTGTCACCTGTACACAGAAGTATTCATCAGCTTCCTTTAGTTTACAAACAGTGTTACTTCAAAATAAATGATGATTGTACGAACAAAACGACAAACAACGATGATATTCTCGACAACAAAATCCCGGCTACATAAAGCTAAATAGTACAAACATTGCTAATATTACATTAGGCACCAAAATGCCAGTCACAGCCTTCAGACCTCAACTCAGGAAGAAGAATTTACAAGGAAGGAAAGGATCACAAATACTGTACGTGCGAATGTTATGTCTCAAAACGAAAACATTAACACAGGACTAGTTTACAGAGGATAGTTAATTGTATACACTTTGAGGAAATAAAAGATTGCGGCCCACCCTAAGCGTCCAGAGCAGGAAGTGAGCTGTTAGCTAATCTGGCTAACTAGTTACACACAAACAACTGACTCATAAGTATGTAGAAGTGTAAAAATAAACTCTTACCACGGAATTAAACAGCTAGTCCTCGCTACCGACGTTTTTCTGCTTTTACACAACCTAGCTAGCTTAACATTACTTGACTTTTTTTTCTGCTACTTTCCAAGTCGGAAAAAAAAATGTCTGCATTTACCGTCACGAGAGCTGACAGAAAGATCCCGGATTTTCTAACTTTCAATTGGGCAACGCGACTGGAAGGAGAGAGGTGATTGGTTGAAGTAGCTGTCACTTTAGCAAACAACGGGCGTGGTTATAAATCAGGGCTCCTGGCTCCACCCGTGTGGGTTGAAAACATCTGCTGGTACAAGGGAGGGGCGTTCAGTCCAGATCACTGGGCTTCTGCTCCAGCACATCTCATACACGTCATGTTCACGTTCCATACATACAGATTAAGATTACAGCTAGAAGGACACAGAACATCCCTGCACTCTGATACATACTATTAATGTTTATGTGCAATCTACAGAACCTTTTCAGATGAACAGAAAATAAACTCCTATATTAAACATATCCTGTAGAATCCTCCTTATAGATCCTCCTTATCCTATAAAATAAACTCCTATATTAAACATATCCTATAGAATCCTCCTTATAGATCCTCCTTATCCTATAAAATAAACTCCTATATTAAACATATCCTATAGAATCCTCCTTATAGATCCTCCTTATCCTATAAAATAAACTCCTAATTACAGAATAGACTAATAAAAACACAATATAAACTTCTAAATAAACTACAGCACATGATTAAACTCCTAAAAAAATTAACGAATTAAGATATTTAGACATTTTCCTACTACTACATCTTTCCACTGAAGCCTAGAGATCAAATACTCATCTAAATATAGCACTGTCACTTTTGGTCTGAATGAATATCAGTTACTTAGGATGGAAATTTCAGCCTTCTGATCAATAAACATACATTCATTCATTCATTCATTCATTCATCTTCCACCGCTTATCCGAACTACCTCGGGTCACGGGGAGCCTGTGCCTATCTCAGGCGTCATTGGGCATCAAGGCAGGATACACCCTGGACGGAGTGCCAACCCATCGCAGGGCACACACACACTCTCATTCACTCACACAATCACACACTAGGGACAATTTTCCAGAGATGCCAATCAACCTACCATGCATGTCTTTGGACTGGGGGAGGAAACTGGAGTACCCGGAGGAAACCCCCGAGGCACGGGGAGAACATGCAAACTCCACACACACAAGGTGGAGGCGGGAATCGAACCCCGACCCTGGAGGTGTGAGGCAAACGTGCTAACCACTAAGCCACCGTGCCCCACTCAATAAACATACAGTTGCATATAAATTCCTTCAAACTAATTATTTAAAGCCCATATAACTGAACCCATGAAACACCGAAAGTCCTTTAATCCCTTCAGTTTAAGCATTGTTTTGCACATTTTCTGCACATTATGCCTTTGTTTATATTCGTTTGTAGGCTACACCATGTGAAATATACACAATATTAATTGTGAGTAATAGTATGCAGTCAGTTAAAAAACCTGTAATACAGCAAGATTTTGAGTTTGTTTGCTTTGTGCAAAGAGTAATTAATGATGATGCAAGATCATATTTTCTATTGTATATTCTATTCTAGTGACTAATCTTATAAATTCATGCCTCTTCTTATATTTAAATGCTGGAGGTATTTTCTGATCGAGAGTGCATATTAAAATATACCACATATAATTTTATAGGCCTGCAACCAAATGTGTATTTTAACACATTTTAACGTTGAATTCTTTTGAACCTCCTTCGTTTCACATTAATCTATATTTGGTGCATTTGCTTTTAATGCACATGTCATCAAATTTCATGGTTAATAAATCTATTGAGAAAGTAGCCAAGAATACACAAAGACAAGTTTGCACTCCTTACTACTGTATGTGCTGTCAGTGCACGCGGCTGTAACTACTTTTGGCCACTAGAGGGCACCTAATACACCATCCAATGAACAAACGAAAGAAAGTCAGTACAAATATGAATTTATGAAAAATTTTACATTATTCCATACCTGTGAAGACCACACTGTCCACTTCAAAAAATTTACTTGAAACGCATAATTTTCAAAATATAAATTTAATTTTAGTCATTTTTTTCTACAAATGTAATCATAATTCATATGTTTATTCCCTATTTCAGGATTTTACTTATTTGTTCAATAATAATAATAATAATAATAATAATAATAATAATAATAAATTATACAATAATATTAGCTTGTGTTGCCGGACAGATCCTATCGACCAAATATATTTTTTTATATCCACCCACCTGTTTATGAGTAGCCTATTAATTGTGCATAGATATGCGACTAGTTGTGTGTTCAAAATTAATTAAGGTGTTATATTTACAAAATAAGGGGTTCTGCAGCTTCCCCTAGTGGAATGCAGTAGAAATTCAATTAAATTACCAACAAAAATTATTTATTGTTGATTAATTCTGCCAATAAATAATTATTCTGTTTTAAACATACCAAAGGTAGGACACGTATTGTGACATTAAATGTCATTGATCCAAATCAGTCTCATATTCAAAATTAATAACCATGCAACCCATGTAAAGTCAACAATTATGAGAGTTTGAAACATAAAGCATTCTTAGGTTTGTCCCTGAAGATTTAAAAAGTTTGTGAATTTAGAGCCATTAACCATTTAAGGGAAACTAGAAATAAAGTATAGTAGTGAAAAAGATGTCTTCGTGTTTGCCTTCAAATACAATCTAAGACATAATTTTACTATAATTGCATCAGATATTTGAAGCAAATCTAAAAAAAAAAAAAGAATTAATTCTGTGCAACATGAAATAATATTTTACCATGAATTATAAGTATTTTTTATTTATCAGTCAGATTTGACAAATTGACAGAAGCGTTAAGCAGAGTCTCACTCATCTTACTCTACTTGACACTTGGGTGGTTAACATTTGAAACATGATGTACCTTCAAAAATGATTTTATGGACATCTGGATTTTATGGATCACTGTTTAATTAACTATAATTTGAGTTTTAGTTTGGAAGTACAGTAGAAACTCCTTCCCAGTTAAAAAAAAAGACACAGTAACTCAGGAACGGTACAGTTTAGAACCATTTTCCTGGGAGTGAAAAATAGATTTAAGATATTAAATTTGAAAATATCGGAATAGGAAGATTATTAATCTAAGGAACAGTTAAAAGAAGAATAGATGTTTGTGAAGACATTGATGTATGTGTACTGTTTGTTTGGAGAAGTGTTGGGGTGTCTAAGCATGATCATAGATGTTTCATAGTTAATCATAATTAACTGAAAAGTATCTTGTAATAAACAATGTGTTAACAAAGGCCATGTTTTATTACAATGTGCATGCATTCATACAATCACCACAAACCATACTATGCTATTGTACAAAATACTTCAATGTCAACAAAAACAGTAGCAACCTAATTCCTCTTTTAAATAGGTCACTTGATCTTTACTCAGCATGTGCATTTGCAGCAGTTCTCCTAAGTCTAGAGAATTGCTAGTAATCATTAGAACTGTTCACCTCTCCTGACCCAGGTAAGTTTGTATGAGCTGTGTGTATTGGGAAGTTCTTGCCGTAGTACAGTGTGTCCTGGCCCAGGAGCTGAGTGTGTCAGACGGAAGCCTGAGCTGTGCAGAGCTCTCAGTACACTGTACCAGAACCGTACTACTTCTGCCTCGGTCCCACCCACTTCAAACCCTGCCCACTGTAGATGTACAGTTAGTATGAGCTGACTGATCCGTCTGAGAATTCCATCCTGTACCCAACTCTCCAACATTCGCCATTCGGTGCTCAACAGATCTGCCCACAGAACGTGCACCTTTAAAAACGGGTAAGAGACACAGGGAAATGCATGTGTAAGACATGGATAATGGAGCATACACACAAGTAAATTATCATTAGGTCCCAAAAATTATGCAAGTCCATGTTATATTAGAGTATTATAGAGTATTATATAGAGTATATAGTATATAGAGTATATAGCAATAGAGTATTATAATGATTATAACTAGGATTTATTAAGACAAGACATTTGGTTCACTCAAAAATAAAACATTATGGAAGATGTTATGAATTATGTAATACTCTGTGTATTCTCTGTGTGCAACAGATTGGAATAAAATTTAGTCTTATTAGTTTGTACAGTACTAGTTTTTTTATTTTTAAAAGAGTATATAGAAAGCATTCAGAATATTATATTTCTACATATGTAAATTTTTCAGACAACCTTCAGGAGTGTAAACATGTCAGTGCTTATTTAACATTGAGGGTCTGGATTAATATATATAAATATATACATGCACTGCCTATATACTGCATTTTCTAAGTAATGTTTTATTATCATGCTTTTATTGGTGGTGTAAAGCTGGACATTTAGTTGGCTGGAGTGTTATGTATCTCTGATGCTATATGATGTATATACTGTATGTAAACCTCTGTCTGTGAACTTCTGTGACTTAATCTTACAGGTGGTTAGGGAAACTCACAACAGCAACACTATTTTTTAAACCAGAAATCTTTTAAAATTATTTTTAACAATAAATGACACTGCTACTGTAATGTATTTGTTGAAAGTGTGAACAGTAGATTAAATTTATAGTGTATAGGAGGAATAAAACATGCATACAGAACATACAGAATTTAAAATAAGGTATTCTAAGGAACTCGCATGTTCCCCATGGAGAAAGCGCAGCCTATGTCTAATGATCAAAGATTAACAACAACACGCACATATATTCTCTGAGGGCATCACATCTCTATGTGAGTCACCAGACACTGTTGCCATGGTAGCCATGCGTGACCACAGACATCTCCATGGTGATAAAGCATCAGCCAGGGGATCCTGTGCTGCCATCAGAATGAGAATGAGAAAAGAGATGTGTGACATTACCATGCTGTGGCCCAGTGAGTCCATGATGTCCACCAGGCTGTGAGGTATAGTCCCTAAAACTCCCCTGTGAGATCGAGTGCGGGGGCGTCTCCAATCAAGCCAAGCTTGATGGTGCTGGACAGATCCATGTTCAGAGCTACTACTGTGTTTGTGCCGAGTACTAGGGTCAAAGCGATGCACCTCACATCTCATACTTAATGTGGATTTTAGAATCAATGCATCCTTCCCATCCAAACTGCAAAGGAGTAAAAATAATTTCAGCTCAGGTGAACTCAATTTCAGGTCTTGTATACACACCACACACATAGCCATCAGAAACCCCTTATTAATGGTGCACCTTGTACTGAGCACTGAGTCTTTATTATGGTGCTTATTTCTCTTAACATGTTGGATCCTTTAATTCAGTCTTTTTCTGTGGATCTCAGAAACACTGGGTATGAGGAAGAAGAATTCATGCAACTCTATTGTTGGGCACCATAATCACACATATTCACAACTACAGTGACTATACTGTTGTATATGCAATCCTCCTACTGCATGTTTTTGTTTTGAATCAGGTACTTGGAACCATAACTAAAAACACTACCTACTGTTCTAGATTTTCTTTTTTCAAAATTGTAACTATATTTAAAAAATGTCAAATGTGAATGATTGGTAGATTGTGAGTTCTAAGCCTGATAATATCACAGCTATCTGTGGCCAAAAGCCACAGTGTTAAGCTGCATGAGAAGCAGTTTGAAACGTATGGATGGCTCATTTAACGCTATGGCTCGTTATGTCAGGGAGGAACCATGTGTTAGCCTACATCCTCACTGATTGGTAGCATTTATATTATAGAGAACTGGCTGGTGCATGGGATTTGTCAGGGGACCAAACAGGGTCAACTAACAAAACAATTATATGTTCATTTATTTACATTCATTATATTCTTCATGCATGTAATAATTTCATTTCAGGCCCAATTTTGTCAGCATCTAAAGAAAACCTCAATGTATCCAGAGTACATCAATATGTTTACCTGAAAGAGTAAGCGACACAAGGATGGCTAGTGGCCCAGTAATTCAAGCACAGAGCCTCAGAACTTTCCCCAACATATGCAGACCCAGATTCACCAGAACTCTGCCATCTGGAACAATTCACCTGAAGAAGCAAAACACAAGGAGCTATTGTAGTGCATGTGTTGGGAATTCTAGTATCCCCAAGATAGGAGCAATTAGACTATTCTGACCTTGTGAAGGTGTTTGGCTGGTCTCCATGAAGAACAATATGTTTCCCAAAAATACAGGTTTTGTTTGAAAAACCAAATTAGCCAAAAGATTTCCTTTGGGTTAGTTTGTCAGATGGTGTCAAGAGTTTTACAGGTAATATAAAAATTAGAGGAAAAATAATTATGTGCACATATGTGCTTAAGAATTGCTTGAAAGACATACCTCTGGTGTAGTAATGAATTGGATAAGACGCTGCACTTCAGCACTAAAGGATGGTTGTCCTGATGCCCAAGGCTGAAGCACAAGTTTTCTGTCTGTGGCCTGCACATAATAAATCCACAGGCCTTTTGAATCTCTCTCTCTAGCTCTTTGTGTGTGTGTGTGTGTGTGTGTGTGTGTGTGTGTGTGTGTGTGTGTGTGTGTGTGTGTGTGTAAGAAAATGAACTACATTTCTGAGCTTTCTTTACAATAGTGTGGGTGGGTGGGTGTGAAACCCCTCTGGCGGCTGGAGGAGTTGCAACATGTTTTGGGGTCATGCACTCTTAGTTTTGCCCAAGCCTGAAACTTGCCCCTGCAGGGATTTGGTCTAAATGTGTTAGACTGTTTTATAGATTAAATCCCCTGAAACTATAAAACTTGTACATATAATACATACAAAAAAATGTAGTAGCCATGGAGATAAAATATAGGAAATTATTAGTCACAGAGAGAGAATAAACAAATCTCTGATTCAATTAGGAGGGATTCCCTTCACCCTATCCCAGTTTGGTTTATCCAGTGATACGCAAGTAAACAGAGCTACAACCAGCAAATCTGATTATTTTTTGTTTAGCACCAAACATTTTATTCCTCAGTAAAGGTTCTTTCTCATGCCTGCGGGCTAATTAAGAGTATAGCCTACTCGTGATTATGCTTTCAGTTGTGTTACCTGGCGAGAATTCAGCTCGTTTTCGTCGGCGTAGGCGCGCAGACGTTCCGCTGTCTCTTCATCTGGCCAAAGTTTCTGCGCGCTGTCTGGGCGTCCATCCACGCTGGAGTCAAATAATTTGGATTCGTGACTATTTATACTGATGACAGTAAATTCGGGTGCATACGTATGGCGCGGCACTATCAAACTGACCAGGAGCTGGAGGAGCAGTAGCATGGACAGAACAAGCGTAAAGACACTTGGCAGAGCGCTGCTCCATGCGGCCATGCCTCCTCCTGAGTAAACTACTACTGAATGACGGAGAGGCAAACTCCAAAGCCCCAGGGCATTAAGGGCAGAGAAACATCCACAGCTGGATTCCCTCTGTTGCGAGGAGTAGTAACAAATGCAATTTCAACTCACCAAACACTCACGCACACACACCGCACGCACGCACGCACACACACACACACACACACAAACACACGCACACACGCACGCACGCACACACACACACACACACACACACACACACACACACACACAGGGGAACCAGGGATTTAGACGACTAAAATACCGGTATGCGGCAACAATTTTGGGAGTAGAAATCATAAAATAATTCGAAATTTAAAAAACAAAACAAACAAATAAACAAAAAATGCAAAAACATCAATACTGCATTCAGCTGTATGCCTACAGCTCCAAGAACGGGAATTATAGGAAAATGCAGTTGAGTTATGGAAAAGATTCCTGCTTTTTTACTTTTTTAAGTCCTGTTTCTTCCACTTCGATGTCAAGTTATATATGCAGAGTAATGTGCGAACCAACAGGCTATATCATTGGTAAAATAAAACAAGATCTAATTTGTGAAATTGCATATGATATAAATATTAAATGTCATGTTTTGTCTTCACGCTTCCCTTTGTTCATTATTGTCTGCTCTGCACTCTCTTGTGTCCCCGTTTGAACCGCGCGCACTGCATCAGGGTCTGACGCCGTGAAGCCTCGGCTCGTACAGAACAGCCCGAGTGGTGCTGAATGTCAACGAGGCACTGAGAGTCCATCACACACACACACACACACACACACACACACACACACACACACACACACACACACACACAGAGGAAAATCCTACTGCTAAAACAGACACTGCAGTCAAAGTTGCACAAAAAATCATAACCTATGGAACATTTACAGTGAAATAATCGGTAATGTATTGTTATGTCTATTATGGGTTCTAATATTAATAATTTGAGGTTTAAATATTTTGTTATTATTATTATTATTATTATTATTATTATTATTATTATTGGCATAAAAATAATTACTAGTGTCAACATATGTAGCCTGTTGTGTAGTGTTTGACTTAACAACATTAACAGCAACAACTAAAAAGTGTTTTCATTTTGATCACATTTGAGCATATGATGAAGGTGGAGGCAAATTTCAGACAAGAAATTTGAAACCACACCTCATACACAGATTATTGTGATTATTATTTTGAAAGATTCTTAATGCTTATTTATACATGGTATATTTCATTATAGTTTGTTTGTCATTATGTGGGACAGGTACATTAAACATAAAAAATTGTGTAATAATGTTGACATATTGTTATGATATAAAGTATGTATATAACTTTTATGTGAATGCTGTAAAGAATTCCATGTTCCAGCTTCTGAATGTTTCTGTGAAGAAGAGAAGTACTGTATCAGACATGGATACTTTCAAACTATATGCGGTGTTTGGCAAAAGAGATTCTTTTAAGGGATGTTATGCGATCAAGAACAGATAATCTGTTTGGACCAGTGTCTGAGCTACATTGCTTTGGTTTTTACTATATACAGTATATATTATATATTATTATATGTTTTCTTTAATTTAGCATACATACAATTTATCTTTATGTTCTAAAATAGTATCTAAAAGATTAAAAATCTATTTTAAATAATTGTTTATAAAATTGTCTGGATACTGCTATAAAATCTCTGCAATAGAAGTAGCAGTAGGATATTTTTTCATTTGGAAAAAAAAAACAGGATTTAGTGTTAGTGGTAGAAATGGCAATTTCCCTTGAGCACAAACTACAAAACTACTGACAGTCTAAATAATTTAACTGCAAACTTTGCACAATAGGTTATTATTCCCACACAAATGTTTAGAAAACATTAAAATTAAATACAGCAAAGCTTGGGGCCAAAGGGGCCCAAACCATTAATTTCAGCAGAAGCTCCTAAAGCTTTGTGAAAAAGTGTGAAAAACATCTAAAATGTTTTCTTCAATGGATCACTTCAAATGGAATTTGGCAATTCTTTCCTCAATATGTGAAAGGCCCAAAAGGCAATTCACTGGACAAACCATCTCTACTCTTCTACTATGTTTTCAAGTGTTTCAGTCAAGTACAGAAAGTGGCAGTAACCAACAAACATTTCACTCGTAAGTAAATTGATTTAGCAGTGTATGCTAAAATGCACAAGAATCTTAGATTATAATACCTGTAGGACTGATGAATTCATAATAGGTAGTATTTATTCAGGACTTCTAGGTTAGTGTTGGTAAATTTTGTGATTTATCTTTAAGCCTGGGTTTTGATTGCAGTCATGTTTCCTTTGGGCTGTGTAAGTTCTTATATTTTCCCGTTCCACTCTTTCTGCTGTTAACATCAAACCAGATGTATAGAATGTTAGTATGTTAGCTTGGAATTATCTCATTAGCTCATTCATTTGCCTACAGTAAATTTTATCCTGATCAGGGCAGAAGTGAATCGAGAATCTTGGGTGCAAAGTAAGAGAATTCTGCCCTAGAGGAGAAACCAGCTAATCAACTTACCTGCATGTTTTGGACAGTATGAGGAAATTAGTGAAAACAAAGGAAACCGATGCAAACACTGGGGGAAGATGCAAAACACTCCAGACAGTAACTTGAGCTCATGATTGAACCAGGGAGCCTAGAGCTAGGAAGCAGCAATGTTGCCCACTGTATTACTGTGCCAGTCTCCAAAACATATTAACCATCCAAAGATCACAATAATATATATAAAAATACAGTAATAAATCAAACTATAATGGCAAAAACAACAAAAAATGTAAAACCTACGGAATTCCTAAGAGGCCATGAATTATGTTTTCTTTCTTGTTTTGTCATGATAACAACTTAATTTTGCTTGTCATTGTGAGAACACCCTCACCAGCTTCCCAGAGCCCTAACTGGTAGTGAACTTATGCAAAAACCAGGAAGTTAGTACTCTGGCGAGGGCTCCCTCTGGGGAGCTGGCGATGGTGTTCTCACAGATATCTCGACATAACAAAAGTTGTTTTGTCATGATAACGACTTAATTTTCTCATGATCTCTTCATGTATCCCATTGTTAATATGTAATGGATTATTAAAACGTTAAGCCTTTATTCTCATAAATACTGTCAATTGTTTTGATTTTTTTTGCCACGCATTTATTAAAACATTCTGCAGCAAATAGACAGCTAGAGGATGTTAAATACAGTTATATGAATTATGAACCTAAATGAATGCTGGTATTTCCAATCACTGATTTTTTTAAAAAAAAATTCAGATAGGAAATGTCAGATTTGCTTTGCATTAGTATGAGTATGTTACACTACCCAAACACCTAAACTGAGCCAAGTTATTCAAAAAAGAATTAGTGGTCAGAATAATGGGTATTCACAAATTATACCCAATTTTTTTCTAGGCTACCAAGGTTACAGGCTGAAAGAATACATTTCTGTTTTTGTGATAGACACAGTGTCCAATCAGCAATAAGCATGTAATATTCAGTAAGGACTTACCTTTTACATGTTGACGATTTTCTGAATTTGCTGTTGTGTTTTTGCTTTGGTAATGTCTTTTGTACTTATGGGCCACCATACCCATTGTCCCACCTACTACAGTACTAACTATATCACAGCCTTATTACAACCCGATTGCTGTAGAAATAATAGATTGCTTACTGATGTGAATTTTATAAATGAAACTGTAATCATATAATTTGTATTTTTTTAAATCTCTGTTTTGTCTGCCTTATCTAATGTGTAACATTCTCACACCACTCTACACTCCACAGAGCAGAGGCTGGACAGAGTTACGCAATGATAAGAACAGAATGTGTATTTAAATATTCCCACCTTAGATACAGTATATGGAACAGACAGATACAGTATTTCATCACAAAAAAATCACTGTACGACACAGCAGACCACAAGAAATAGGAACAGTGGAGAGAGAAAAAAGGAGGGGGAGCAGTATGAGTAGGAGATTAGGCATTGTCCACACCCTGAGTTCCAGACCTCCATGCTCAGAAAGACTGGCCTCTCAGCACCTTTGCCAGAGCAGCATCTTTGGGGTCAGTGCATGAGTGTCTGTCTTCCTGACAGAAAAAAAAAACAGAGACAAGAACTGGGTGTTGGGCAGGGTATGACCATGCTGCAGGCCGTGATCAAGAACAGGGAAGAAGGCATTTGATTCAGTCAAACTCTATTGGACAAAACCACCCTTGCTCAAAAGGATTGCAGTAACTATTTGCACAGCATCAAGTGGAACCATTTAAAGTCACTTATAAATTGACATCACGTCTTACATGTCATAACAAAAATTCCATAACATTCTCATGATAATCTGTAATAAATTTACAGCCTTTACAAAACTTTCTTCACTTCTGTAATTGCTATACTTCAGTTATTTATGTCATTGCATTGTTATTTCTGGAGTTGAGTTGGTTGGTGTGACTTATGTACAGATGCTGGTATTTTGGAGCAGACAGCACATAAGGTGGGATAAGGGGATAAAGTCTGTGTAGGGTGCAGGGTCACTATCAAAAACCCTGCAAAGGTGGTAGATTCTGGGAAGTAAGTAATTAACCTCTATTGACATGGCCAGAGATGATGTTGAGACTAGAAGAGACAGATAGACACAGAAAGAGAATCAGAGGAGAGGAAAAACAGAGAGATCAGTGTGAAGTCCAAAAACCTTTTGCATGATCTCTCATGTCAAATTGAACAACTGTAGCAGGCATATCTGGATTTTTGTTAAAATGAGTAATATTTGCATTCTGAGGATTTCTGCAGTTCACTGAAGGAGTCCTTTTAGTTGACATTAGCAGTAAGTCCGTCCATCCAGAAAAAAACAACTCCACCCAAGCTTCACAACTTGTCTTGTGCATGTAAGGAGCATTTAGCTCTGTATGCATGTGCTGTTTCAGTTTTGTGTGTGTGTGTGTGTGTGTTTGTGTGTGATTGTTTGTGTATGTGCATGTTTGTCTTGATTGTCACTGCTGAAGAAATCATCTTTTAGTCCGCAATTCCAAATCTCCTTAATCATATCTAACAAGTTTCTTCTGTAACATCACATTCTTATAAAATATTAGAAATATGAAAATGGTGTAGTCCAAATCATCTGTTGAAAGGAAAAAAAATGTATAAACAAAGGTGTAAATGGTGCAAATTTACCATGATTATTGACTTAGGCCATGCACAAAAATAGCAACATTTGTTAAATGATCAAGTTTAGAAACTAAACTTAATGATAATTATAAATGTAATGTTAATGTACTTGATTATTTTTGTCTCAAGCATGTTTGAGAACAAATATCTCACCTTTATTCGGATGGTGCAATAATGCTAACTACAGGCTGGTGACAGTGAAGCCTTCATCACTGGGTTGATCCAACAGTTGGCAGAGAACCCCCCCTCGGGAACTTTGGGACACAAAACGGTTCCCTACTGGTGCATAGGTGTCCATATTACCATGATAACCCAGCTCCTCATGCTGGGGAGAAGAGTCTTGACTCCCACCCACACAAGAAGAGGACATAGTATGTCCTCGGACTAAAGTTGTAGTATAAGGAGACTGGGATGGTGCTCTCATCCCTGGGCTAATTAGAGACATGTCCCGTTTGTGTGAGGGCATAGTGATAGCAGTTGAGCGCAGCTCTTCATAGTTCTGGGGACTATGAGCAACACTCCCACTTTGCCCATACCAGCAAGGAGAGCTACTGTAACTGGGTGAGTCATACTGTTGAAATTGGTCCTTTGGCACACGGTGTGGACTCATGGCTGAGCTACACTGTGGTGGAAGGCGGGGACTAGGGGATAGTGTAGGGCTGAATGTCCTGGTAGTATGTCCATATGTCTGTGGGGGAGGTGTAGGTTTAGGGTGCTGTTTTAGGATATCTGACTGAACTGACAGGCTTGGAGAAAGAGAGGCAGAGTCTGAGGGGTAAATATGGGCAAAACGTTCATCAGAAGATGGAGTAGAGGTATGGGCAGAGTAGGGAGAGGGGTATTCACAGAGCTCAGGGGCATGGCTTAGAGGTGAAAGGCTACTACTATCTCCACTGTAATAATCTAATGTTTCCTGGTATATTACCCCTGATGAAGTGATTTGCCCTGCTGCTGGGGGGACTGCATGCTTTTGAAGTTTTGGCTTTGGTGGTAAAGATCGCTCTCTTTGGCAAGGGGAAAAGCCTCCCCTTCCCCTATTCCCCCTAGTCTGTCGGCCAGCAGAAGCACTACGCTTTGGTCCACCTCCATGCACTGGAGGGCTTGCAGGTGATCCTGGTGGTATATGGCCTGTTTCCTTCTCATTCTGTGCCTCAGACCGTTTCTTTCGTCCTCTGCCTGGTTTTGTCCCTCCTTGAAACAAGACATTCTGACTCCAGTTATATGAGGGGCCTGCAGAATTTTCATTCCAATCTAACATCAGCTTCTCCAGGCTTGACAGGCTTGACTGCCCCTCTGACACTGGTGCATCCCTGGGACAGAATGTCCCCCCCATGCTTCCTATCCCTGTGTGGGAAGAATCAGATGAAGATTCTGAAAAGGTGTCAGGGCAAGGACGCTGCTTTGCCTTTTGGGGTGTATAATTTGAAATGTCTAGGATGTCTTTGGACTCAGAGCTTGTTCCACTGATTCCATAGTCAGAGTAGCCATGAAACTGATGAGTACCAAATCCATCACCACCCCAGGTAGATCCCCCTTGCCTGTAACCCCAAGGAGCAGAGCACTGATATTGTCTAGAACCTTCAGGGGGAGATGAGGACGAGGAGAAAGAGCTAGTCTTTGATATTGACATGTAACTTCCACTTGGAGATGATGGCCCAGTAGACTCACTCTGCTGCATAGGGACATGGGTAGACCCAGGATATGCACTATAATGTCGCTTGGTAGGGGCTTGATAATTTGAATAATTAATATGGCGTGGTGTTGAAGTTTTGGTGCCATAGGCAAAGCTGCAGTCACTTGATCTGTTCTGTGGCTGAGTAACTGGGCAAACGCCTGCGCCTTGAGGCATACTTCCACTATAAGTGGAGGGATATTGGGTAAAACAACCAGAGGAAGGATGAGGAGAACTGGGTGAGCGAGAGAGGGAAAGAGCAGGAGATTTTGGAAAAGAAGTGGTTGGGGATGTTTGGGACACACTGTATAAATATGGGGTCCTAGTTGCAGAGCTGCTATGAGATTGGTTTGAGGAAAGGGGGCCTCCCTCCCCAGTACATGTTGCTACTTTAGGGCTTCTTTTCGGGAAAGCAGGAGACCAGCAATGGGCTGCACCTGGACTGCTGCCCTCATATCCTGGAGTGATTTTACGAGAATCTTGTCCTGTAGGACTGGACATAGAGATGTCCAGCAAATCTGAGGAGTCATCTGAATCAAGTAAAGAACGAAAATATCCTGCAAACATTCCTTGACATTCCTCTGCACTGCCAGTTCCTCTCATTCCAGGGCTATGGTACACTCCACCTTTGCTAGTTTCAGATGATGGAAAGCTTCTACGAGGTGAACCTGAGCCCTGGTAACTACCTGGTTCTGAACACTTGTCTCCCCATCCAATATTTCCATTTTGCCAGTCTTGATCCAGAACTCCCTGACCACCTTTTAATGTTCCATTCTTTCGTGAACGCCGCTTTCTAATCTTTTCCCCAGTGACCAGGCTTCCTTGCTCATTCAATGCTGCCCTCTTCATTCCAACACTAAGTCCTTTCCCCCTTTTTCGTGGAGCTCCTGGTTCAGACAGAGGAACTTTGCGCTTTTTGCCAATTGTCTCAAAGAAATCACTGAAGGATCGTTTAAAAGCCTCAGAGCACCCTGTCATACCCCCTCCCCTCCCTCCCATACAACCTGCACGTCCACCTCGCCTACGGAAACCTGTGAGGCGATGCAGTAGCGTTGACAGATTTGGGTTTTCTGGAGATGTATGGAAGGTCTCAGGTTCGGTTGGAGTCCAACAGCGTGGTGGGGAGCAGCGGCCAGTACTGGGAGGTTGGCGGTTTAAAAAGGCCAGTTTGGAGAGAACATCTGCGTATTCCACTTTAACATCATTGGTGTCATTAACATACGAGGGCAGAGGGGAAGGTAGCTTTACTCTCCGACGCCGCCTGGGTTTCTTGGGCTCTGCAGCACTTGCAGCCCCAGCTCTAGTCTCATGCATGTCAGGCTGACCTGGTAAAGCCTGTTTAGGGGGCCGTCCTCTTCGCCGTTTTAAGATGACTGGTAGCTCTCCTGGAGGAAACATCACCATTACACTCTTTCCATTGTTTTTCATTCGAAGAAGTGCAGTGGGTTCCCTTGAAATATGTGCACCCATCTCTAGACCAGATCCCCCTTCTGGTGCTTCTCCTACAGTACACCCTTCCCCATGAGACCCCACTGCCACAGGCTCCAGAGAGGAGATCTTATAGCTTTTCTGTCGTCTACTAAGATGCACAGGGATTCTTGCAATTTTTACCACTATCTTTCTCACACCTAAAAAAGGACCTCGCTGTTTACCTCTCTGTGAATTCTGAATCATAGTGCTGCCTTCACTTGCTGCCTTCCAATGATTTGGCACCATACGATTTGAATTATTTGAAGCTGGTGAAACCTCAAGGGATGAAGTAGCCACAGCCACTTCTAGAGTACACTCTTCCCTTGGTCTTATCTCTTCTCCTCTCCAGATGTTCCTATCCTCCTCTGCCTCTTTTTGTTCTACCTCCCTTTTCATTACATTATCCTCTGCAACCCTGCGTAAACGAGATGACTTGCGAAGGTGGCAGGGGAAACGTGGCCGACCAGAACTCCTCAGGGTATACTTCCTCTCAGCCTCCATAGGGGTGTTAACAAGATTGTGGCTTGTACCAGAACTATGACCTAATTCAGAGCTAGTTAAGGGATTTCTCTCCGGTTTACTGGAATCAGAGGGTTTCTCAGAATCTACCTTATTTGTAGAAGCAGGGCTTCGCTGAAGGTTCGAGTAGTTTTGTGAGAGTTGGTTGGTATGTAGTGGATGGGCTGAATGGACAAGGGAAGTATATGTTTCAGTTTTTGAATTTATAGACAGATCCTCTGGAACAAGAGAGGCGTCTCCTTCCACAGTTGAAGATCCGACCATCTCTGTATGTGTATGCTTGTGCATCATTACATCTCTCTCAGTGTGCACATGGGTATCCATTTGAATGTTCATTTGAGATTGTAAATGTGTATTGGAGTGTTCTGTGTGAGTGCTCTGTTGTTGCGAAAGTGATTGTTGGTGTATGTGCATCTGTGGGCGTGTGTGTGACTGAATGTGAATTTGTTCATGCATGTGCGTTTGTTCCACATGGTCCATCTGTCTTCGTCTCCTTGCTCTGCGCTGAAACTGGTCGTCATGATTACGCAGACCATTAGCAAGTGAAGGAGGTGAAAACAATCTATAGTGCGGTGAAGCAACTGGGTCAGAGCTACTTGTCCCTGCTGAAGTGACCCCAGCCCCCATATCTCCAATCCAGGAGCCTTCACCTTCACTGCAGTCCTCCCCACTCAGGGCTTCACAAACCAAACGCACGCTTCCAGAACGCAGACGGCCTGACAGTCGACTCATTGCCGCTTAATTTGATAGATTGCACTAATTCACTTAAATAATTTAGACAGTAAATATCTGCCTATGCTTTGTTAATGTGCAGTGGTAGACCCAAAGGCAAGTCTCTCTTTCTCAACTTGTTGTTTCTTGCTCAGCACATCTGAGTGCAAGACTGTCAGTAAACGAAGGCTTCAAATTTCAGGAGTAAAGTCCTTGAAAATTATCCAGCAACGCTTATCTGTGGAATAAAAGAAATATTATAAACAGCATATAAATAGTATATAAACAGTATAATCATATAGTTGTTCAAGTAAATATGAATTTAATTTTATGTTTATGCTTTAATGGTAACTGTTTTTGATCTTACCATTTGTGTTGCTATGGTCATATATTGTGTTATCCCTGTGGACAAAAGGACAACTGTTACCATAGTGATACACTTAGAGAATCGTTGTAACTCTGGCAATAGAATATGAGGGGAGTGGTTACCATGGTTACAGTTTTCCTATCCAGTGCAGTTTTTACCATAGCAATACAGCTTGTATCACAGTAACCAGACTATGTATTAAATAATTAATAATTATATTAGATTAAATAATAGTTACCTATGTAACAAACCATACACAGTATATTTGGATGCTGGTTTTCAATGAAACTTATAATAATATTAAATATTAAATATATAATAATTATTAAACTGGATAATTAACTGCATCACATAAATGAACTTGGATATACTTGCTTCACACACACACATGCACACACACACACACACACACACACACACACACACACACACACACACACACACAGGGCACCCTGGACAATGCAGAAAAAGTTAAACACTGAAATGTAAGGACTGATCAACAGGGGGCAGCAGAGGGACAAGAGGAGTGGTGTCAGGAGGGCTGTTTCTGTATGTATGGATGAAAAAGGAAAGAGAGTCAAAGGGCATACTTTATGAGTTGCAACACAAAAGCATGCCTACATATTAACCACAAATGTGTGAAACAAAATGTATGAGATAAACTACTGTATAAATCGGGCACCATACATTTTCATATAAATATTGTGGTAGATAGTTATATTATACCTAAAGTAAAATGTGGGGGAAAAAAATAAGTGTTAGAGAGATTTTCTAAAGTAATTAACCATATTAAGTCATATATCATATGATGATAAACAAAAAAAGTCTATCTGGGATTTTACCTGCAAAAACAAAAGAACTACAGCAAGTTCTTCAAGAAGAAAACTGAAACAACCTACCAGCCAGTTTCCTTAGAAACCACATGACAATGGACATAATAAAGTTTAAGCCATTTTACCAGCAAAGGAAAAGTCTTCATTTTTGTATTTCTCTTTTACTGTTGCTCAATATAATATGTTTCACAACTTAGAAACTTTTTAATTCCATTTTATTCCAAGAATGTATTTTAATGTGACAAAAACTTTTGCACAATACTGAATATTTTTGTAAAACAAAAATTAGTAAGTGTGTAATGACAAACAGACTACAGATGTACAGTTGCAAAGCCCATACCATGCACTTTCATTCCCACTCTCTTCCTTTTTCTCTCACACACAACCTCTTATACACACACATTTCCATCCATCACTGTTGCTTTTGCACATGGTTTTGATTACTAACTGGCAAGGAGAGGGGAAGCAGGGATAGAGGAGTGAAGGAGTGGAGCAGAAACATGTGCTGTGGTGCTCTGGGCCGAACAAACCCTGCCATGCCTGTATGCTTAAAGATGCACTGGCAGACAGACAAACAGACTGAGGGAAAGCAAAAACAGTGAAGCAAACTATCTACCAATACTGAAAGACTATTTAAGCGAAGAGTATTTAACTATTTTCTTTGTACAGATGGCAATATAGGTATTAGCTTCTATAGTAGAGAGTAAGTAAAAGTATTCTCTAGAGATGATAATGAAGATGAGATCATGCATCGGCTACTTAGACTGCATGAGTGTACTTTTCTCAACTAAAAGAGCCTACAGCGTTTAGATCTGCTGCATACATCACCATGCTCTCTCTCTCTCTCTCTCTTGTGTTTCCTCTCTCTCTCTCTCTCTCTCTCTCTCTCTCTCCCTTTAATTAATGCCATTAATTAATTAAGCATCAGTCTAACTGAAGACAGGAGTGAGTACAACTGCAGATCACCACTTTAATTATAGTCACACACACATACCGCTCTCTCTCTCTCTCTCTCTCTCTCTCTCTCACACACACACACACACACACACACAAACACACACGTTTCATCCCAACCCTTTGAAAAATAGTGTGTCTGGGGCTTCTCCTCCCCTTTTCACTCTGTATTGGCCGTACATTTCCCTGCCAGTGCATGCTAGTGAGCTGGAATTACTCAAATACAAAGTAAGTGTCCTTCTGGGTGTGCATCATAGACTTAAACAGAGGAATTTGTGGTGGTTTCCTGCCAGTAGCTCAATGAATAATTTTACATGTTCACCATTCCCACCACTACTGTCCATTTCAGTCTTTTCTCCACTGGCTGTTTTTTCTCTCCCACTCACATTCTTTTCCAAATAGTTCTTATTTCTCATTTTATTTTTATATAATTTTTTTATAATTATTTTACACTTTTTTATCTGCTATCTTATCCTCGTTTCTAATTTTCTTCACAATCTGCCACAATGCACTGTGGGTAACAAAAAAACAAACCATCTGCTGACTGCAAGCCAATAACAATACTTCCAAGTCACAACTGTCAAGTCTGCTTATGTTCAAAGCCATAACCAACAAATAACAAAAGTAAAGATTGGACAATAAGCGCTTTAGGTCATAATTTAACCATAAAGAGTCCATTTAATGTAATTATACAATAATAAAACACCCATAGATTATTTTGTAAATATTCAACCATGTAAACACTGTAGTCATAAACATACAGAAGCAATCTGTCCACATCTGCAATGCAGCAAGAAAAGCTTATGAAGAAGTGTTTAACTACTTGAAAATTGTTAATGGAAACCTTGAACTATGACTAATGTTCTGATGATGGACCAAAACACTGTCTTAAAATCACTGAGAAACACATACAGAAATGCATACCATTGTACAACCCACATGTGGCCCTGTCTCCAGCACTTATACTTAAAATCTATTCTCACTCAGAAACTGCTATATTTTTATTTACTGCTTCTGTTTGGGTTTTGTGTTATTCAAACCTGCAGCCTTCACACTTCACACAGCCTTCACACTTCGCCCTGTTGCACAGGATAGAACTTATAATAAATCCTAAACATAGTGGTTTAGCAAAGTTTATTTTTCAACCCCTTTTTTTCAACAGTGTTTTTTTTTTCAACTTCCAACAAAATAGAGTTATCAGTTTTCTGCCTATTGGCCAGTACCGGTTATTGGTATCCTTTTAGCATCCAAGTACAGTTTGCCCCATGAGCAAGTTGAAGCAGAAGTATGATATTTGTGTGAATTACATGCATACCCATGTTATATTTGTTGTAGATTTGTCAAATCTGATCTAATGCCGATCCGAATTTACATAGTATCAGATCCCTTATTGTTGCTGCATTGTGCAAATGTTTTGAATCAGTCACTTCACAAGGTGGCAAAGCTTCAAAGAATAAACATCATTCTCTTTCAGTATTTATTTGTTCACAAACAAGCCAGTGGATAATTTTCGAGAAATTGTACTAGGACCTGTCCCAGTTGTCTTTTTGGGATTTAGACTCTGGTGTGTGTTCACAGTTAACCCTTATCTGATAAACTAGAGTTGAATTCCTGTGTAAAATTGTGCGTATGAAAGGGGCTGTAGAGCCTGATACTCTTAAGTAGTGATGGTGGTTCTGGTGTATGTGTGTAATTACACAAGTGTATGTGTGGGTGTTTGCGCAATGTGAAAGAGCATGGTTCTTTGTGTGTGTGCGCGTGCATGTATATATGTGCATATGTGTGTATTTGTGTGTTTACACAAGTGCGTGTGTTTCAGTGGGTGTGTTAGGGAAAAGCACTCACTCAGTTCAAATGAGAGTGCAGTTGTTGCTAAGATACAGGCAGCAGCCCTGACAGTGTGTGAGGGCAAGTGATGGGGGGGAGGGTGAGCAAGACATACAGAAAGAGAGAGAGGGCAAGAAGAAGGATGCAGAATGGAGAGTGAGGTGGGAGAGCAAAAAGGGGGAAGGAGAAAGGGAAACACAGAGAGAGAGAAAGAGAGAGAGAGGTAGAAGTGGGTCACACCGTCCACAGAGACATTTGGTGACACTCTGCAGAAGAAACACAGCTGTCATCACACACAGGCACACACACACACACATATATGGCCACATGAACACACTTCGTCTGCCCTGTGGCTCCTCTCCAGGTTTCACTTCTTCTGCTCAGCATTCCCTCAACGTTCTCCAGCAGTCCACTTCTCCCTTTCCTGTCTCTCATACTGCTCTCTCTTTCACTCACACTCATCCACTCTCACTCCCTCTTCCCACCTCTACATGGCCCCTACTCCCCCACCCCCACCCCACTACCCTCAAGCCAACTATCGCTTTCACCCTCCCTCACTTTCTTCCTCTCTCATCCCCAGCTGCAGGAAATTCCTAATAATCTTCATCATCAGACCCTGTCTTCAACACCACACACACAGACACACACACACAAACACACATACACTTACTTTTACTACATCTTACTTTCTGTTTCTCTCTTTGCAGCAATATTACTTTGAGAGTATACATGTAGTGGTTATTTTAAGAATTGCAGAGACCCTCCAATCCACCCTTCACTCCTCCATGGGTCATGTGACTAAAGCACCAGCTGGAAAGAAACATCCAACAGCAGGCAAAGAGAGAGGAGAGAGAGAGAGAGAGAGAGAGAGAGAGAGAGAGAGAGAGAGAGAGAGAGAGAGAGAGAGAGAGAGAGAGAATGCTAGAGACCTATCTTGCATTCTTTCTCTTTCTTAATGTAAACCTTTGTAGAGACTATAAGGCTGCACAATTATTCATTATATTTCCATTTTAATCACAAAATTTATGGCATCCCCAATTACTGACTGCAGTATAGGTGAGCTTATAGAAAGTTGGCTAATGTTAAACAATGTTGCACATACAGATACAAATATAAATTTAATACATATGATTTAACTATCTGTTTGCTCAAATACTGTGTAAATGACCTGTATTTATTTAAGAGCAGCAATTTATCCATGTGTAGATATTTATGCTGTATATTATGGGGGAACCTTAAAGGGTGTTCAACAAGGAACACTAAAACAGAGCATTTCACTTTTATATATCATACAGAAACATTTAAAAAGCTAGAACCCACTAAAATACCTTAAGGGAACTTGAGTCTATGAGTGTGCAAAGAAAATGCTGTTTTGTTGTTTAAACATATTAAATTGATAAAGTGAAGGAATAAAAGAAATTTCATACATACTTCAGTTATGAAAAATCTGCATCGGCTCATTTACAAACTTCAAATTCAAAACACTTTGCATGACTCGAGTTATTTGCAAACTTTCAAGTAAAGGTTAGGGCTGAGTTTCAAACTCTTCTTAGACAAAAATCATTCATTTTGTTCATGAGATCACACTGGACTAAAAAATGTAAAAATATATTAACAGATA
>NC_083480.1:8000103-8125103 GCF_030014155.1 Tachysurus vachellii
TTTATGTCCATTTCGTGATTAGACGCTTGACCAAATGATGAGAAAAGAATTTTTAGGCAGGCTGACAGCTTTTAGCACAAGTTTTATTATCCGTGCACGTTACCCAACAGGATCTCTCCAGGCAGATTCCAAAACAAAGTTAAAAAAGTAGACAAAAAGATTTCCAAGTAAATTCTTAACATTGAATCATCGAAGATCGTTTCTTAACCAAAATTTTTGGCTGTTTTCTAAAATTCAGCCATAGACAGGGCAAATTTTTTTTTAATTGAATGCATGAGAACATGGCATGAGAATTTATCAATATCACTCTACCTTAATCTAGTTATAATATATAACATTTTACAGAACTACCACTCATGTACTTACTTGTTCTATACGTGTACTGGTAAGTAGATAATATTTGTTTGTCTACATGGTGTTCAATAGTTTTTAATCTGTTTTTTTTACAGATAGTAATGTGTATATAAGACCTTAAATATACTTTTCATGTTGATATCTTTACCCTGGCTGCACTCGTCTTCATTTGTCTTCCAGGCATACTTTGTCTTTTTTTACTTTTACTTTCTTTTACTAAAATCTGATACCCCACTTTAGATATTTGTCCTCTCATGATGTCATTGATTCAAAGTGATGTTTTATTGGTCAAGGTAGAAGTAAAGAATTGCACATAAGTGAGTTTGAAATTATAGTATAGAGAAATTTCTTAATGAGTCCTTATATATTTCCATGAATACAGCCCCTTTATGTTAACACTGTACCATTAGCCTTACTACAGCCTTCATTCCACATGAGCCTGTAGACTGCGGTTTGAGGATTGAAGAATTATTAAACATGACTGATTGATGATGATGTTGATATTCTTGATGCAGTGTTTGCTCTGAAGTGAGTCTGTTATGGAGGAGGAAGCTCTTTTGGATTTGAGCCATTTGACTGAAGCAGAACAAACCGTCATTTTAAATGTTTTGTTGAGGGATAATGAATTACGCAACCATGATGAAGGCCGGATCAGGTGCGTTTGTGTGTTTTTGAGTTAAAACGTTGATTTTATTACTCTATTTTTTAAAACTTGGAGAGTTAAAGGGGAAGTAATGCTGTTTATGGTTTTATCATGCCTCCATGTAATCTTTGTGTGTGTGTGTGTGTGTGTGTGTGTGTACTCAGCAAACTCAAACAAGTGGAGTCAGACCCTGTTCGCCTTCACTTCCTCACAGGCACATGGTTCAATGAGTTACGAGTCAGACGCTATCAGAATAGAGGGAGCGATGTTGTCCAAACTTCTATACGCCGCAAAAGGAGGGACAAAGGTCATATAATCTCTTAGTGTCCAATTAAATCAGAGAATGTGTCAGAATTTGTTCTCACTATACCACATTTTAGCCCTGCATATATATATGTATATATATATATATACACTCACTATCCACTTTATTAGGAGTTTTCTAGTTTTCTAATCAGCCAATAAAGTGGCAGGAACCTCAGTGCAACAAATCAGATTCAGGCCAAGAGCCTGAGGCAATCAACAATTCTTTTATTCTTCAACTGATCAGTTTTGGTGAGTCTGTGTTCAGATTCCTGTTCATGGTTGACAGGAGGATCCTGGAACCTGGTCTTTTACTGTTCAGATTCAACAATGTGTTTCAGCCTGCAGACCGTCCACACTCAAGATGTTTTTGTGTGTGTATGTGGTGTTTCTTTTTGGCTCTTTTTGCATCATTCTGTGTAATTTCTAGACACTGCTGATTTCCTGGGATTTTCACACACAAGTCTCTGAAAATACTTGAATCAGCTCATATTTGGACGTGAACATTAAATGGAGCTCTTGACCTGCATCTGCATGATTCTATGTGTTGTGCTTCTTCCACATGATTGGCTGATTAGAAAACTGCATAAATAAGTCCACAGGTTGTATTGGTGTCCCTATTAAAGTGGCCAGTGAGTGTATATATGTTATCATACTTTGCATGTCTATTCATCTTTGCACTTCTTTACCATTTTTGTCAAGTTAACAGTGTTTTTCATTGTGTAGATTTGCCTGTGATGTCAGTTTTTGAAGAGCAGATAGAACAAAATTCCTCTCAGAGGCAGGAAGAGACCATAAAAGTGATCATGGCAGACCTGGGAGATGAAGAAATAGTAGAAAAAGAAGCAAAGATAGAGGAGGAAAAAAAAGAAAGGTTATTTAAGGACTATTTCAATCCCAAAATCACATGAATTTATGTCGTCAAAATATCTCAGGACCTGTGTTAACTTCAATAAATCTTTCTCAGTCCCAACTTTATTGTGGCCCCCGAACCACGACCAAGGACCAAACTAAGCGCAAAGGTTAGTTTTGGAGGTTGTGTGTGTGAACACTCTATGTTAACTTTTAGAAATGTGTTTGTCTTAACATCTTATATCTGATACTAATATTTGACTAACAACAACTGAAAGATAAATGTAGTCATGAAGCACACTGTGTGCTGTGTCCATATGTGGTTCTTCCCCAAGCTGTTGCCACAAAGTGCGAAGAACATATACAAATATATGTACAAATGTTCTTCGCACTTTGTGGGAACAGCTTGGGGTTTAAGGTGTTGGGCTACGATCCCAGGTCCACCAAGCTGCCACTGCTGGGCCCCTGAGCAAGGCCCTTAACCCTCAATTGCTCAGTTGTATAAAAATGAGATAATGTAAGTCGCTTTGAATAAAGGCGTCTGTCAAATGCTAGAAATGTAAATGTGTGGAAGAACTGAATCTTTTTAAGAATTGGAACCAAACTGTGCGTGAGGCTTGTAATTTGACTTCAGTGCCTGTCTTCAACAATGTGGATTTGTATATGTTTTTTATTTTGATAAAGAATAATCAATCCTTTTTGAGTTGATTTTGAACACTTTGTTGAATGTCAGTTACAGAAAAAGAGTGAAGATCTTTCAGATGCTGTGTCAAGAGATATTACTGAAGGTAAGTTCTGTTTAAACAAAATGACCCAACAGGAACTAGATGACTTGTCTTTTATCTGTCTTTTTGTCTATCCTACTTTTTCAGGAAGTGTTGCAGACTCAGAAGCTTTAGAGGACAGTTCATTGCAGAACACAACCTCGTCACTACAGGTACATGCTCAACATTATGCAGTAATGTCTTGTAATAAAGCAAACAAATCCAAATCAACAGGTAAAATCCAGAACATTGGTAAGCAGGTAATATAATTCAAAACCAGGAAGAGCAAGCAGTCGTGAAAACAAATCTGAACAGGGCAAAACAAAAAGAAACAAATTTGAGCACAAACAGCGAGAGTCTTACACAAAAAAGGCAAACAATCAATGGAGATAACTACAGCTTGGTATGCTACGATAAATCGGCAATACTTTGCAAATAGATGTTGGCATGACCATATTATTTATATCTGTAATCTTGGAAGTAACAACCAGAAGCGTTAAAATTCCAGTGAAGGTTCCCTCTGGCATGTAGGAGGGGTTTAGATGCCAAATCCATGTGTTCTTTGAGGACAACAAAATCTCTGCATCAATGCACAATTGTTGGACTGTATATTTATAATCACACCCTCTACTGTCTCCCAAATGAGGATGGATCCCCTTTTGAGTCTGGTTCCTCTCAGGGAGTTTTTCCTTGCCACTGTTGCCTCAGTCACCTCAGGTTTGCTCATTGGGGATAAATACAAACATGCTTAAATATAAGTCTAATAGAATTTTTTGTATTATATTAATCTTTGTATAATATTACATTTCTTGTATTATGTTCCTTATGTTCTGTAAAGCTGCTTTGAGACAATGCCCATTGTTAAAAGTGCTACAGTATACAGATCAAATTGAGTTTCCGCTGACCTGACTGTTACATGTGTAATATACAGTATATTAACAGACAGGGAGTGCAGTTTGTTTGTTGGTCTTTTTATCTATAGGCTGACTCTGATGGTGATATTGATTCTGGCAGCACCGAACTGGACTACACCACATTTGGCTCAGTTAACAACTTGTACTCTAACAATACGGTATGAAGCACATAGCTATACATTGTACATCAGAAATCAAGCCATTTACACCCATTCCACACTTACCAGAGCTCTAACTGAGATATATTCACCTCCTCTATCCTATATACATCAGCCAAGCAAAAACATCTTCAATCCAATTAGTCTGCAGTGTTTTGTTAAGATGCACAACAAATATAAAAGGTCTAAACCAAAGAAATCCACTTAAAATACATTATTTGTCTTCCTTTTTATTTATTTTACCATAACAAAAAACCTCCAATTTGAACAAGGGTGTGTATACTTTATGTATGCATTGTATAACATAGTTCTATAAATGAACAGAATTAAGGATAGTGCACTGAGGGGTTGTTTCCTTAAAAGGAGCCTTACTCAGGAAACAGACGTGTTAGTCCAGAAACTTTTACTATGTATTTATTTGCTCCTTCACCTTGACTTAATCAGAATATGTTCATAGAGTACAGACAGCTGGGGACAAACTGCCTAGTAGAGTCAGAAAAGTATAAACACCTAGCATACATATATCAAGACAACCAAACAGTGAAAGTGCACATACTGTACACAGATCAGATTTAGAATCATAAAACAAAAAATATTTATATGCTGTCAGACAAATAAAGACATAAAGAGAGCAGGCCACCAGAGCGACTGCTTCCTAAGGCCAAAATGTTTTTTTAAGTAATGAATTAATTCCTTTTTATTGTGGTAGTATGTAATCTAATTCCATGGAATAACTTCTTCACTTTTACAAACATTTCCAATATATATAAGAAAACAGGATGAACAGATACATGGGCATCATTGTGTTGGTCATTTTCTGCATGTTCTCCCTGTGTTCATAGGGATTTCCACCAGGTAATCAACCATCATACAAAAATTGGCCCAAAGCTTGAGAGGCAGAACATTTTTGACTAATGCTAATTAGTTTGCAGTTGTTCTGTAAGAAAGAGGACTAAACAATGAGGAAAAAATGTCCACAAACCAAAACATCAGCAACAAAGTTTTTGAGTCGTACATAATATCAGCTTGATATTAAATAATAAATGCAAAATTTGATGAACACAGGCCAGAGTGGGTACACATAATATGAAAGGGACACCAGAATAAAGTGATATCCAAAGCAGGGAAACCAGAAAAGCAAGGCAGGTGTCATGAGCAGAACTAAATTTGAATAACAATTTGAATAACAAGCACTTCCTAAATAGCAACTAGCAAGTTTATGTGTCTTTTATATGATGCAGACACAAAACAAACAGTAGAAGAGGATAGAATTCATGACAGTGCGCCCCCTGTTGGCTTTTTGGTGACCTTACAATGTCCAGTGACTGGCTTTACTACTAGCCACCATATCTAATTGCCAAAATATCTAAAATAAAATAATTAAACAAATAAACAAACATCAACTTGTAAACAGTATCATGATTATCCTTGTCGTCAGCAAGTCAGTGTTAACATTACTGTTTGTAAATATGTGTTTGTCTACCATAGATGAGTGGCAGCATGATGAGTCTATACAGTGTTGGGGATTTTGGAAGTGTTACTGTGACTGGCCAGATCCAGTTCTCTATGCACTATGATGCTAAAAAAGAGGAACTTCATGTGCGAGTGTGTCGCTGTCAGGATCTGGCTCCGGCACGTAACAACCGTTCTGACCCGTAAGTGTTGGGTTATTTAACCATTAATGTCTATTGGGCATCTTACAAGAATGGGGCATCTTACCTCCATATTCAGACTTTACATTTTTTGCAGGTATGTGAAATTGTACCTCCTTCCAGATAACACATCTCACAGTAAAAGGAAAACTTCAGTAAAGAGGAAAAGCCTAAATCCTGTATACAATGAAACACTTAAGGTATGAATATGTTTCCTTTATAGTTGCATAATAAAGTATAGATGTGAAGAATAATGCTATATCTATACAGAGCTACACTTATTGGACATATTATTATTATATAAACCATCAACTTTGCTTAACATTACCAAGCCATAGCCCTTAATAGGAATCGATTTAAATAACAGTTATGAATATTTTGCAAGCCCATATATACACAGTATAGTAATGTTATATTTTAACTGGAGTCTTCTTTCATTTGTATTCCACAAACATCATGAGGAATGAGTGAAACAATACGATTGGTATTGTTTTTATATTACATATTAATATTTTAGTCCACTTTTTAACACAAACTTGTACAGCTTACCTTTAACTCCACATTGATATAAATTATGTATATTAATCTAAAATACTCTAATCTTTATCCCAGTATAAAGTACGTAAAACAGACCTGCTGGCTCGTGTCCTCAGCGTGTCAGTATGGCATATGGAGCGTGTGAGGAGGAACCTGTTCTTGGGGGAAGTGGAGGTGCAGCTCAGCCAATGTGACTGGAGCCAGAGTAAACCAACCTGGTACCCCCTTCAGCCCAGGGTGAGTAAAATACCACCTGCTACCAAAAATAGATAAATGCAGGGCTAATTAAGTATAACATGTCATGTACAAATTATTTATCTGACTGCATTATCACTTTTTCTCTCAGGTACCAATGAATCCTGAAGCTGTGCTCATCAGGGGAACCATATTACTAACACTTAAATTCATACCTCCTGGCTCTGAAGGTCACTGAACACACACAGTAATAGAAATATATGGAATAATAATAAATCATATATTATGCATGTGTTTACACATATGTAAATGTGATACATTTTCAAATTTGTGGATATAGAAGGAGGGTTCCCGCTCACTGGTGAGCTACATATTTGGCTGAAGGAGATTGTTGGACTCCTTCCTCCAAAACGTGGCACTCCAAGTATTTCGGTAAAAAGGTAAACCTACACACATTCACAAACATCTGCAGAAAAAAAAAATCAATAACCATATTAGTAACAGTATTAATAGGATATGATGAGAATACATTTGCACTTGTCCTCATAGATTAAGTACATGGAAGTGTGTATGGTGTGTTGCAGTGTGATTTTGCCGGATGAGAGCGGTGTTAGTGGCCAGCAGACACGGGTAGTCCGTGGCTCAGTCAGTCCTGTATTCAACCACACTATGGTGTATGATGGTCTGCAGGCTGCTGACCTCACACAGGCCTGTGCTGAAATTACTGTGTGGAACTCTTCCAGCTGTCTTGGTGGCGTCCACCTCAGCACAGGATCAGGTACACACAATAACACTATCATGTTTTCAAAACCTGGCTTGTAATAATGTGAGAACAACACAGCACAGCATCTCAAAATGGCCCTCTAAATTTACATCTTCTGTAAATCGTAAATGTATAAAATACAAATGAATTTGGTGTGCACGTGTGTTAATTAGGTGTAAGTTATGGTCAGATGGTTCACTGGATGGACTCCACTGAAGAAGAAATCAGTTTGTGGAATACAGTAATCCAGAGTCCCAACAACTGGGTGGACGTCACTCTGCCAATCAGGACCAACCTACAGCTGAGCTGAGAGTAACACAAATGTATAGCAATTTCCTCTTCTGTTTTTTCGCAGAGGATTATTTCTTTCTCTCTGTGACATTCTGGAAGTAACTTAAATTATATAATATAATATGTTGGTCTGTGCATTCTTGGTTCTCTTGTGGAAAAAGATGTATTTTTCTATTAACAAGCTTAAGAAAGCAGTATGCAAATTTTCAGAATTTAAATACCCTGGACTTCATTGTTGACTTCTATGTTAAAACTCCTTGCTTACTGGATCATCATTTGCGCACAGACTTCAGTTGTGGTGTGATAACTTATGGCAAGTCCATGTTGAAATATCCATAGTTCAAAGACAAATTAGCTCTGAAAGCATCGAATTACTCTAAATCACATATCTAAAGCATTTCACAATTTGTTTTACTCCTACGTTGTGATTTTTTTTCTAATGTTAAATGCTTGTAAATATATATATATATATATTATATATATATATTTTTTTGCCATTTGTAATATTAGGGAATATCCACTGGTCCCTGGTGTGAAAGATAGCTTCAGGTTATCAAGGTTGCCCTGTGTCAGGATTTCTGAGCATACAAGCCAGTTGCAGCTAAATGATTATTTTCTGCAGTAATCATGGTTTAAAAAAATAATAATAATAAACAAGCAACCTGATGGTAATGTTGTATGACAAGGGACTAATATTGTCCTGTTCATATTGCAAACTTCACTGGCATGTTTGGGAGTATAAAAATAATTTGTTTAAAAGATGCATGTTCTTAAGGTTTTAAAAGACTGGGTGGTTTTGTATCTACCAATCAAATAAATACAAAAGTGATCGCACGTGTGTATATCCATGGCTGTGTGTACCAGAAGGTTGATTAGATGAATTACTTAGAATTACCACTTAGATTACTTGTTTTGTTTATTAACATTTATTCAAATTACATTCTTAGTGGTATGAAAGGGTATATTGATTAAAAAAAAAAAAAACACTTTATCTGATTTCCTTAGTGGAAATGATAAAATATAAAATTGACATCTGAACAAAAATGCATATGAGGAGTGTTTTTAATGTAATCTGTTTAATTTGATTTGATCTACTACATTAACATTTCATTTTAGACCTCGCTGTAACCAGAGAAATACAGTTTTAATCAGGGTATTATTATGTGGCACAATGTTTAGTTTTAAGTTTTGCTTCTCATTCTTAGGTTTCATCCAATCTTAAGTTACACAACGTGTTTTGTATCCTGTTTCTCTGTTCTTGTCACATTTGGATGGGATTTTTTGTCAGTTTAATCTTTTATTTAGGTTAAGCAATAACTGCAGTATCCTGTTAACGGCTGAATACTAAATGACTTCATATTTGCTTTACAGTGCACCATGTAGGGGCTGAGATTTTACGTCAAAACCCTGCATTAAGGGCACTAGAATAGGAGGTAAGATCCTATTTAAAATGCGCCCGGCACGAGCGGAACTTATGTGAAGCAGCTGACTGCGATCATGTGAGCGCGAGGCACTTAATGTCATGTGATCTACTGGATCCCCGCTGCGTGATTTGATTGGCGCGATCCGCAGGTCGCTACATTGATAAACGAGCTGTTTATTACGTTTCATTTTTTTAATCAACATTGTGCAGTTGTTTGCGCTGCTTATTAAACGTTTTAACAACACGTTGCATCACCATGTGGACCTTTCTAGCTGTTGCCGTGTTGGTCGGCTGTGCTGAAGGTAAGATTACACTTAAGAATAATAATTTTTACTCACAAAATGTTTTCTTGGATCCGGATATAGAAGGTCTGTCATGAATAAAACAGCGTGTCGTGCTGAGCTAGGAAAATAATCAACATCGGAATGATATGAAGTTGATTGTTTTCCTTTACCAGCTCTCAGCTCGTGCAATAGCAATTTATCACTGATTACAGTTTTTAACCTTCTGATCAGTCAGGTGTTTAATTTTTATGTTCATATTTAAACTCCCATCTTCCTTCATGTCTACAGCTTCACCTTTTGCAGTGAGGACGGTTCCTGATTTTGGACAAATGTACCATATAAAAGGTAATCACAAAACCTTTTTGTCCTTTATCCTTGTAATGGCTGTTAAGACTGGAACTCATGTCACTCTTTTTTTAAAGGTGTGATCTCATTGCCCTATGCTGAAATCAAGGAACCCTTTGAAGGCTGGTATGATCTACAGGGGAAGAGAAGCAGAATTGACTATTACCAAGGTGAGTTTGAGTTCACAGAAATAATGTTTTTAGATCCCTTGTATCATGCATTGTGCTGACCTGATGTGTTCAGGCTGGTGGCATGCCATAAAAAGGAACTTTCTAGTTTTTGTTTGGGGTTTTTTACATCCTTTAGTTCCTTAAAATCTCTAGGTGCCTTTGGGAAAACATACCAATTGTCGAATAATAAGGTAATTCGGTACAGATGTTTTATTTGAATATTAAAATGAATAGATTTTTTGGGATTTGTGTTTCCAGATTTGTGGGATTTGTTTCACCCAAGTTGCTGCATCTACTGCTTATTTCTACACAGGTTGTGTTTATGTGGGCATAATTATTGTCTTACGTCTGCTTTGTGATGACTCATTGGCAGGACAAGTCGCTACTTTTCAGCTCGGAGCAGCAGGGGATCAAGGTATCAGCTACAAAATCACACCGGTGACAACCGAGACTGAATTTAATGCCAAGAAATGCTTCCAAGTCAATGGCACCAAGGAGGATCCGGTTCTGCCTCAGCCTGTGCTGCCTGACCTACAGGGCTTTCAGGTTTCAACTATATTTTAAGAACATGACTGTAGCCAAAATGGGTCTATTGAAGATTTTTGTTTCTACCTTTAAAATATGCATCATGAAAGTCTTTCAGGTGCCTTAATGATTATCATTTAATGCTTTGTGACTGTTTTATTTCTCCATTGAATTTTTTGCATTTGTGAACAGTTTGAACAAATGGAATTCTTTGCGGGCCTTTGGTGTGAGGTGTGGAAGAATGTCACTGTTGTTGGCCACAAAAAGAGCACTTACCGTCTCTGGGTGGCCCAACCAGAGGGTGGGGCATCATTGGCCAAACCATACCATTATGAAATGATGGGCTACAACACACTTCTGGGTTCCCACTATGACAAATACCTCATTGACTACAGTGACTTCAGCCCTGAAACTGATCCTAAAGACTTCAATCTGCCAGCAGGTAAACTGCCCATCCTTATTCTCATACTTGCTGGCACAGGCATTTCTAACTGCTTGCCCCTCTTAATGCTGAAATATCTAACTGATATTTTCTTAGGCATGAGCTGTGGACCTTTTCCTGGTCCAGGAGTGGAGCACAGAATACTCGCCAATCCCATTCAAGACCTGATTCATACTTCACCTGTGGGCCATGTCCATCGCTTATTTGGGCACTTTAAGGAAAAATATGAGCGTGACTATGAAGATGACGTGGAACATGAAAAGCGAGAACACAACTTTGTACATAATGTTCGGTGAGGAAATGACTTAATATTTTCTTTTTTTATATTTCATTTTATATTTCAAATAGCCTCTATTTGCCTCTGTCTATTGTTTCTGTCTGCAATGCATTTATGTATTCCTCTCTTTAATTGAGATTTGCAGAATTTATATGGAATAATTGTAACCTACAGAAAAAGTGATTTTTAGTTTATGGAAATGCTCCAAACGGGGTCAGAGGTCACAGTAGGGTCAAGGGACTTGTTTGCTGTCAATAACTTCTTGTTAATGTTTGAATGCTTGTGCAACATGACTATTTGTTCAACTCTAAATGATTACACTTATGTCTGTTTATTTTATTTAGATAGATAGATAGATAGATAGATAGCTCTCTCTCTCTCACTGAATGACCTGCCATTCCTATGCATTTTGCACAAGAGCTGTGCAATACAACACTGGCATACACTAGATCATCACTTGGTTACCCCTAAAGTGCAGTAATTTTCTTCCTAATAAAATTGATTACACCGCTTAATTTATGTAATATAATGGTCTGTAGCTGGTCTGAAATAATATTGAAAAATGTCATTTGTAACTTTCCATAGTACTGATCAGTAAACGGCAAAAATTCAACTACAAATACTTGGTGTTTAGCAAAGTGTCTTGCAATTGTCACTGCCAAAAAGCAGTTCCTGAGCTGGCAAAATTACACCTTTTCATATTTTCCTTGAACCTGATCTAATAGAAGTGCTAGTTTTCATGTTCTTTTCCAAGACTGTTCTGGGGAAATGTTGTTGTATTTATTTAAAATGGTAACTTGACCTACCAAAGCTCTGTATTATAAATTCAACACTAATAGGTTTTTACACACAATTGTTTTTGCAGGTATATTCACTCCATGAACAGAGCAGGGCTGTCCTATTCCCTCTCAGTGAATCACCTTGCTGATCGCACAGAGAAAGAACTGGCAATGATGAGAGGTGGGAAAAGGAGAAAGACCCTTAACAAAGCTCAACCTTTCCCAACTGAACTCCGTTCTCTTAATCTGCCTGATTCCTTGGACTGGCGGCTGTATGGTATGTTCTGTGCATTGAATTAGTTAGGGTTAGACCTCACGGAGTACTTGCTGTTTTTACCATCTGCACTATGTAATAGGTGCTGTGACCCCTGTAAAAGACCAAGCTGTGTGTGGGTCCTGCTGGAGTTTTGCAGCAACCGGGGCACTCGAAGGAGCTTTGTTTCTGAAGGTAAATGCATGGTGTATGTGTATACGCAATGGACAATATTGTTGTGCATGTACTTTTTCTTTTTTTTCTTTTCCTATTAGACCTCAGGAACACTGGTTACTCATGAACAACTTGTCCAATAGTACCCATGTTTCACAACTGTGATCTGGCCCAAGTGAAATATTCCACATTTGTTACACTTCCCTTAAGAGTTCATAAAAAATTAACATTCAAATGCTAAAGAGTGCATGAAATTCTAACCAACCCTTTGTCTGTCTTTCTTATTATAGACAGGGGAGCGTGTGGTGTTGTCTCAACAGATGCTAGTGGACTGTACATGGGGCTTCGGGAACAATGGCTGTGATGGAGGAGAGGAGTGGAGAGCATATGAATGGATCATGAAACATGGTGGCATCTCAACTGCAGAGAGTTATGGTGGATACACTGGCATGGTGTGTATTAATTACTTGAGTAACATGTGGAATTGGAATACATTCCAAACATAGCTGAGATGTAAATGTCATGCCTCTCTGTTAAAAATTGCAACTCACACTCCATTGGCTATTAAATGTTTAGCTTCAGTGAAGGGACGTTTTAAAGCTACTGTATGCAAAGACATACTGTACCATTGTGTGCTTGTGCTGGTATCAGTGCATAATAACTAGTGTATGTATGTTAATCAATACCATCATTTCTGAATAGTCCACAGGATGGAGTGACCAGTAGGTAAGGTGGTAGTGCATGATGGTTTTTCAGGTGGGTGGTTGTATAGGGTCCAATTAAAGACAGAAGCTTAGTAAGTTTAGATATAGGACAAGTTTCTGTGGGATTACTGTCTTGTACACATTTGTAGATCTAGATTTCTAATGAGCAAGGCAGGAAAAATGGCAGGAAAAACTCTAACATGAGGCAAAAGCAGAGTCAAGTGGGACATCAACTTCTGGGTCAAATCCAATATTGAGGTTGAAGTTACAAAACCCTTGGATGAACAAAATGTGTAATGCACTACAATAAAATTTTACATATGAATACTTGTGCTGCTATTGTATTGCTGTGTTTTTTTTGAACTCCTATTGAATCCGTAACCTCTTTTGGATTTGTTTCAGAATGGCCTTTGCCACTATAATACTTCCTCTCTAACTGCCCATGTGAAAAGCTACACCAATGTCACCAGTGGAGATTTGGAGGCACTGAAGGTTGCGCTGTACAAATATGGTCCTAATGCAGTCAGCATCGATGCTGCTCACCGCTCCTTTAGCTTCTACAGTGATGGCGTGTATTATGAACCAGACTGCAGTAAGTTATTCGTTTAAACAGTTTTAATATGTACAGCATTGAGAGCTGCAGTGCAGAATTCTCATTTTTATAAAATCACATTATGTATAATGGCAGATTTTAAAGCCAGGTCTTAGGCTTGAAGAGTAAATGGTTACATTTATGTTACACCTATGTTACATTTGCAGTAGACACTCTGGAATTTACCATTGCTTTAAAAAAGTGTTTGTGTTTGTTTTTTTTTTTTTTTTCTTCTTCCCCCTTATATTTTCTTATGTAGAGAACGGGCCAGATGACTTGGACCATGCTGTTCTGGCAGTGGGGTATGGGGTACTGGGTGGACAGCCTTACTGGTTGGTAAAGAACTCGTGGTCCACTTACTGGGGTAATGATGGTTATGTGCTTATGTCCATGAAGGACAACAACTGCGGTGTGGCAACAGGGGCCACATATGTTACGCTGTCATAATGGACATTATCTGAGCGGTTTTCTTTAATAATAATTGGTTACAAACCAGTGTTGACTTTTTGCTGACCAGTCCCCATTGTGCACTCTGACCACATGGTGTCACTAAAGCTAAACATCTTTTTAGAGCACACAGATGTTTGTTTTTTTTTTTACCTTTTTGAATTGTAGTGTCTAAACCAGTTGCACTAAAATTACAAATGATTTGTATGCTTTTCACTTAACAGTTAACAGGTGTACCACTTGTTTTGTTATGCATCCATATTGCACATACTCTGATTGGTGGCAGAATTGTCCATGAATTTTTTTATTTTTTTTTAAATATATAAATAAAGTAATTTTTTAATCAGTGGCATGCATATCTTTGTGTTTTTGTATATATCTATTAGCCAGTATCTGTATTTTTGTCCCTGCCCAGACACCTGTCTTCTGTGGTTGATATTCATTTTACAGCTCTGTCAAATAATGTATGCAAGTGGTATACTTTAAAATGTAAAATGTGTGACAATATTGGTGCTTCTTAAAGTCTAAGAGTTTATTAATCATAATTTGTAGCAGTTACAGTAAAAGCTTTGTGAAATTATTTGGTGGTATTGGCTCAGTGGCGAAAGTTCTGTGATACTTCAGAAGGCTGTAAGTTTAAATCACAGCACCACTAAGCTCCCACTAAAGGGCCCCTGAGTAAGGCATCTGTCTGCTCCAAGGTGCTGTTTCATGACAGCCTTTCACACTGATCCCAACTACTAACAAGCTGGAATATGCAAAAAAATTCTTTCTGTATTTGGTGAATGGCAAAATATAAAGAAAACCCCAAACATAAGGTGGCAAGCCAACAGAAGATGCAAAAATGCTTCAGCGCACCTTGACACATTTTGTAAAAAATCTGTAAAGCTGTAAAAATTAACATTATCCTGCCATAACACATTTACTCAGATGGGATTTGATAGGAAATGCTGTATAACATCTGCACAAAATCTCCACTTGGGTGTTCAGCTGGGTACAGATGTGATGACAGACTGCTCATAACTTAGGATAGAAATGAGGCATTACATAGGATAAAGGTGAACAGATGGAAAACTTTGTATAACTAGTGGACTGGTGAATATATTCGTGTCAAGAAAATCCCCCAAAAGCACATCAAAACTTTTTTTTTTTTTTTTTAAAACTTTAATTGATCACCCATCTGTATAACAATATAGGATAAACAAGCTCTTCACAAACAATACAAGAGCAACTGAGTACGTTTTATGATTCTTATATGGGAAAAAATATATAAAAGTGAAAGGCACTGTGTTCTTTTTGTGTAGACATCAGATAAAACCATGTGCTTTTTACAGAGAACTGCTGTTCACTGATCCACTGTGACTCTTGGGTTAAAACCTCTGACACAGCTGCTTTCTCAGCATGAAGCATGAAATTTATGTCCCAAACAAACCAAAGATGAGACTATTAAAAATATTTAAAAGTACGAATATTTGTCACAGTGTTACGGACGTAGTTGCATTTTCTGTTCTGAAACTCAAGTTAGAAAGAATGTAGAAATGAAATGTTTATCGTCTGTGTATCGTTTGTGTTTGTGCTTGCAAGCACACGTAGGTCTATGGAGACTTGTTTGTAAGGCTCTGTAGTTCCTGAGCGTCTGTGCTGTTCGGAGACTGGACGGTGTCTACAGGGAAATTTCTGTCACTATTCTCTTGCGTTACGCTGCACAAAGAGATGGATAAAATATAGCATATAAAAGTTACTAAGGCACATTTTAATATACTGCACATATTATGAGTGAGTCCTGTCCAGTTCAATGTTGTGTATGTGTAACAACCTCTCAGCATCTTGGATATCTTGAATGGTATCAGGTAGAGGTTTATTGGCTGTCTCTGGCAGGGCCAATGCAAGAGCTGCACCCAGCAGAGGAGAGAAGCCAAATATTACTGTAGACACAGCTGAGTTAGTCTCTCCTAGCAGGTTTATCATCGGTGCTAAAACTCCACCAATTCTTGCTAACATGGAGGACACACCAATTCCTGTCTGTCTGTAAAGGGAGAAAGACTTTAGACTTAATATAAATGTACATAAGAATAATTTAAAAGTCATGTGTTCATTTATAAGTCATGTGTCCCTTGCTGGGGGGACACGGTGGCTTAGTGGTTAGCACGTTCGCCTCACACCTCCAGGGTTGGGGGTTCGATTCCCACCTGCGCCTTGTGTGTGTGGAGTTTGCATGTTCTCCCTGTGCCTCAGGGGTTTCCTGCGGGTACTCCGGTTTCCTCCCCTGGTCCAAAGACATGCATGGTAGGTTGATTGGCATCTCTGGAAAATTGTCCGTAGCGTGTGATTGTGTGAGTGAATGAGAGTGTGTGTGTGCCCTGCGATGGGTTGGCACTCCGTCCAGGGTGTATCCTGCCTTGATACCCGATGATGCCTGAGATAGGCACAGGCTCCCCGTGACCCGAGGTAGTTCGGATAAGCGGTAGAAAGTGAGTGAGTGAGTGAATAAATAAATACCTTAGCACAGTTGGGAAGAGCTCAGCTGTATAAACATAGATGACAGTAAAAGAGGCTGTGATCCCAAATTTTCCAGTCATAGCGACAGCAGCTCTTACCTTAGGACTATCTGGGAAGATAACAGAGAGGAAGGACATGGTCAAAGAAACAAAAACAAACAAACTACAGATGTGATGCCATGGACAGTGATATGAAGGGATGGACCAAACATAAGACCAGGAGAGGGAGAAAGACAGATAGAAAGAGAGAAGGAGTATTAGAGAAATCTCATTTTTAAAGAGGGGCTGAGAAGAATGAAGATGCTGGTCACCTTCTGGTACAATGAGCATGAGGAGGCAGGCGGCGCCCCCCAGGGCAAGGAACACACTCTGTGAGAGCCGACGGCTATATGGTAGGAAGAACAATGCCATTGACCTTGCAGGGATCTCCACTAATCCAAACAGAAACTGAGTGAGGTAAAGGTTTGTTCCCAGGTCTGACACACCCAGAGAAAGACCATAATACACTAATACGGTAACAAACCTACAGATGGAAAAGGTTCATGTAAGATAAATCTAATGAAAACTAGATTTAGAACAAAGCAAAATGATATCATTTGTAGTCACTTCATTTAGGACAAGAAGCAAAAATCTGCACCAAGTTACTTGAAATGGGATAGGATCCCCAGAACTGAACCAGAACCACGGTCACTTGCCAGATGTAAAACAGGATGAAAGATCGCTTCCTCATCTGCGGAGTACGGACTAGATCTGCAGCAGAGTGCTGATTCTTCCCCTGCTTCCACTCACACTTGTCTAACTGCAAGAAGGTTGTCATGGAATATATAGTATAGTATTATACCTCTTATTAATATCCTTAATAAAATAAATAAAGTGAATGTGTAACCATAAATGCATGCCATAACTAGACATCATAAAATCTTAAACAGACCTTCTAATGTGGTTTCTGAAACTGTATATCAAATCATTATCTGTAAAAATGGTCAAAGGATAAAACAGTAGTAGCCATCTTAAAGCATTTCCAAAATTCCAGTATTAATGGCTGTCTTATTCTGTTTTTTTATTTCCTAATCTTTCCTTCAGCAAAGCACAATCAATTTAATTAATTTTTATTATAATTATCCCTAGTGTGAGTGCGTGAGTGAATGAGAGTGTGTGTGTGCCCTGCGATGGGTTGGCACTCCGTCCAGGGTGTATCCTGCCTTGATGCCCAATGACGCCTGAGATAGGCACAGGCTCCCCGTGACCCGAGGTAGTTCGGATAAGCGGTAGAAGATGAATGAATGAATGAATTATTTATAGGCTGACTTTTTTGTAACTGAGTTTTTGAATAAACCCATTCAACTCAAATGTTGAGCTAATATTTACAAGAACCCAAAATAAAAATAGTAAGAATGATAATGAAGGTTTTCCATGACTCTAGCAATAATTTGCTTTATAGAGCCCACTTTGAGAATCACTACTTTAAATATCCCACCAGTAACTAGCTAGTAAACAACCATGGCAAATCAAGCACATATTCTGTTTCCATAGTTTGTTTTTGCATCTCACATTACACCTAAATGTGGACCTCTGGGGGACAACTCGCTCCCAGTGCTCAGGTGATGCCAGAGTTGCCTTGGCAATCTGCTAGATTCAGTCTGTCGCTTACAGGGTACAATGGCAGCCTGATTGGCTAGCTGCCTCGAGGGGTTAAGGCCTGTTGTCATAGAGATGTTAAGGGAGCTATTGAGCCATTGGAGTTTTTTTAGTGCAAGACATTTGTAACTGAAAAAGACAGCAACATAAAGAATGAATGTGAGAGATAGTCTGTCATACCAGTACTGTAGTAGGCAAAGGACGACCATTCATTGTAGCTGCTTTGCGTAGAAGAACTAGAGCTTCCTCTTTTCTGTTATTTACCAACAGCCAACGAGCTGAATTAGGAAGAACCCTGAAGGATAAGACAGATGGGGTGAGGTAAATGGTGAAAGAGACAAGAGGAGATTTAGGGCACACAAATAAAAAAAGAGTGATATACACAAGGGAAAGCAAATGGAAGACTTAAGTACTTTTATTCATGATGTAGCCAAAAAGACCAGTTTGTTTTCTGAGCCACATTAACCCATTTTATTGCCATGTTTTGTGGACCACTTGTTAAAAAATCAGGGCATTATTACAGTTTTTTAAAAGTTACTATAGGATGAATCTCTAGTAGAGCTAGCATACTGCCTAGCTTAACCTAACCAAGCTTGCAAGAGTTTGTGAAAGTACTTCAGAGAAAAAAATTACAGCATAAAATGTTTTAGCTAAAATTAGAGTAAAGACCAAGATACTACAAACATTTTACGACAGTGGTAATACTGTAAAGCTAGCTTTACAGCCATGACATTGTACTTTAGCTGTTTGTTAATTAGCTAGGTCGCTAATTAAATGAAGAAGCCAGCCAACTTCTTATTGTTTTGGGATGTTCGAAATGAAATGAGCACTTGTTTAGAATTGTGTTTTGGAGGTGTGTTTTGTGTTTCAGTTCTTGTTCAATTTGGTCAGTTATTTCACCAGTTTTGGGTTACCATTTGTAGTATTTACTATCAAAAGTGAGACATCATCAGCACAACACAAAAATAAAATTTATATTCTTCATATATGGGTGTGCATGTGGATGAGTGTATGTATTCTCTCACCAGATGTAGAAAATAAAGAGAAAACCTGGTGCTGAGATGGCGAGTTGTAGATTCCTCCAGCTTCTAATAAAATAAGCTACACCAGCTAGCAGCATATAACCAAGCCCAAAGATATAATCTGTTAAGATTCCAGCCAGCATGCGTCTCTTTGTAGACGTCCATTCTGTACCTGCAGAGTGTTTTATTTTTGTCAGAGATAAGCATCTCTACACACAACAAAATAAATGAATCTAAGCATCTATTTATTCAAAAATCTTGGGATACTAAAGGATAAACCAAATGGAATTAAGCTATAATTACAGTTACTGACCCAACACAAAAGCATTGATGATGATGCCTGAAATGGAGGTTCCTATGATGAAGCGAAGAGTCACATATACCAGGTAGTTTGGAGCAAAGGCAGCAGCTACCCCAAACACTGTCTGGAAGGCAAGAGACAAGAGCAGGGCAAACCTCCTTCCCAACCTGAAAGTGCAAAACTAGACTAGTACTAGTCCTCAGAATTGGACAAGAAAAAGGAACATGCATCTGCTAGTAACATGTTTCTAATATCCTACATGTCTTTAGAACTGCAAGTCTGAATCAAATTATGAGGGTTTCTATCAGTATAGCTGAGAAAAGCTGCTAACACGGGGAGTGGTTTGCAACTACAAATTAATATCTGATTTTACACCAGAATAATGTTTGCACGATGTGCTAAATGATATATTACATTACTGTTAAGCATTAGCATAAACATGTCTTAAATAGAACAGTGTTTCGAGTATGAAATAAATGGTAATCCAAGGAATTATGACTATTGTACATTTGTCTGTGTCTTTAGAAATATTACACTTATAATACATGTTGACTGATTAAATAATAACATATTATAATTCTGTAATGCTGCAACAAAGAGTAATTACTCCATGAATGTGTGTGTGTGTGTGTGTGTGTGTGAGAGAGAGAGAGAGAGAGAGAGAGATTTTAGAGATTTAGTGCTGGCTCTAGTTTAAGCTAATCTACTTTACTGAATGACATTTAAATTCTTTCACATTTCAGAGACCTGCCTAGGCCGTGTTTATTTGTCACATTGGTTTTAATAGAATCAATACATTTTCATCTGTCTGTCAGCTTTAAAACACTTATTAAATAGTGTAAGGTTAATTGAAAAGTTCTTATCAATTAAAAATGAATAAAGAATTTTTACTGAACCTTGATTTCCATGGAGGCTTTGTTCAAACACATATGTACTTGAGTGTGACTCTTTAGACTGCAGTACAGATTCAAATATATATTAAATGTGATTCAAACGTACCTGTCAGCCATAGATCCAAACGCAATAGCTCCCACAAGCAATCCCAGCATATACAGAGAAGCACCAAGACTGTTTAGAGTCGCTCTGTCACAAACAAGATCCCACTAACACACAAACACACACAGTCATAAGGGAAAGAAATTACACCTTCCTTCATGTCCTTTTTTATTTATCAGGGTTAATTAAAAATTTTGTGGCAGTCAACAACTTCTATAAACAAGCAAATAATCTCAGAAAATTAAGTCAATAAAATTTCTAATTACAGCAGGATCCAGCTTCTAGATTATTAATCACTTCTGACAAATCAGAACATAGAATTCGATTCAATTACATTTTCTTTACATAGCATTTCTAACAATAGATATTGTCATGAAGCAGCTTTATTGTGGCTTAAACCTATCTGGCCCATAGAAAGATGTTAACTGGCCTGTGGATTAGCATGTAACAGCCAGCCTAATGGCCAAGACGTTGCAGCAGTCTGGTTAACATACAGTAGCTAGATAAAATGCAAAAGAACTTTTTTTTTCTGACGAATTAATTTCCTGAATGATATTTAGTCATGGCTACAGACAATAGGTTATTAGTGAGAAGGAACTTTTTCAAAAGGAATTAAGAATTCTTTGTCATTGAGAGCCATAGAAAATTCTTGTATGTGCCTTTTTCATGAAATAGTTGTGTAATTAATCATGGAAAATCTCTAAAGAGTTTACAACTAAAGTGGTCAATGTCATGTCCTGAAAAGCACAAGCAAATCTTCTGTAAAAACAAAACACAGTTGTCTGGTAAAACTGCAGTTATTCCACTAAAATTAAATCCACTATACTGGAGCATTAAAATAATATATTAATGCCCTTGATGTGGTGTAATCTGACTTACTTACAAGTCAGTTAATCTGACTTGGAAAAAAGAAAATGTTTGACAAAAAAACATTTCAATGAGAAGTTTATTTAAAAATTGGGCACACATATTTCTCATTTATTTAGGCTTTTATTTTTATCCTAAATGTCACCAGTGATCAAGCTTATAAAGAGACAATAAAGTAAAATGATTCTATATTCTATAAGATGATGGCTCATCGTTCTGTTTGCTTAAAAACAAGGGAGTTAAGACAAAGTGGTGATTCTGAACCTTTCCCTTTGTATATACACTCTAGTGCTGCAACGACGCGTCGACGTCATCGCTTACATCGCCTACGAAAATACGTCGACATGCGTGAAATGCGTCGACGCGTCACACTGTTTACATTCATCTTGCATAATGGCGGCTTCTGCTCCTGAGAATGGAGAAAGTTCCAGTCTATCACAAAAAGCTAGACCACGATTATCAAAAGTATGGGAATACTTTAAACAGAGGCCAAATAAAATGGTCCTTTGTTCCCTTTGCAAAACCGAAATGGCGTACCATGGCAGCACAACTGCGATGCACGAGCACCTCAGAAGAAAACAATAGGTTACTTTCGTAACCCCGGTTCTCTGAAACATCGAGTGGAGAGATCCACCTATGGGAAGGGCATCCGTTCCTGACCTCTACAGAAGCATCCAATTGCACCAAGTCTGGCTTGACAGACAGGAGCGCGTGCCAAAGGCAGGTAAGGTAACGCCCCTTACCCGAGTGCATAATGCACCTGCACACGCTACCATTCCTCAGTGAGCATATTCGCTTCTCGTGCAGCAAGCGGGGCAAACTTGTTGGATCTCTCCACTCGATGTTTCAGAGAACCGGGGTTACGAAAGTAACCTATTGTTCTCTTTCATCATCTCATGTTCGAGATCCACCTATGGGAGATATAGACAACTCCCCGGTTGCCCAATACACTCACAGCGAGGCCCTGTAAGCCAGAGGACGGCCAAAAAGGTGGTGCTCGGCACGTCACAAAGCAGCAGACATAACATACTGCGCGGGGTAAACAACCCAGCCAAAGAGAAACACGACATGTGGTAACATGCATGTTAGAACCCCGCTGATGTCCAACAAGCGAGCCGCCTGCAGGAAAAGAACATGTATATAAACATGTGAATGGACCAACCTGGGCGTCAGGAGAGGGGGAGACTATATGCTTGAAACATGCATAACCAGGCCGGGCAGACAGGGTTGAAAGGAGTGCGGGCCTAGTAGCATGTGGCTACAAAGAGCCCACACTTAAGGCCGCATGAGCCACCGTGGTACGGGTAACATCAAGCCGGTAGTGCCTGACAAAGGTGTGCGGAGAGGACCAGCTCGCAGCAGCACAAATGTCCTGCAGGGGCACTCCCCCAAACAGAGCCCAAGAAGCTGCCAAGCCTCTAATGGAGTGAGCTCTGGGGCCACCTTGGGGCTGCACGCCCCTAGATTCATACGCCAAGGAGATGTCTCCCACAAGCCAGCGAGAGAGGCGTTGCTTAGAGATGGGTTTCCCCGTGTTCGGCATTGCCCAAGAGACGAAGAGCTGGTAGCTCCTCTGAAAAGAGTTAGTCCTGTCCATATACGCCCGTAGGGCACGCACAGGGCACAAAGCGAGCTCAATCACACCAACAGAGAAGGCTGGAAAGCACTTAGGCATGAAGGCCGGGTTAGGCCTAAGCAAAACCTTATCTCCACAGAGCGAGAATTTGGTGCACCAGGAATGAAACGAGAGCTCATGCAAATCACTGACACGTTTGGCGGAAGCCAAAGCCAGGAGCAGAGCCGTATTGAGGGACAGCAGCTTGAGGGAGATATCCCCCAGGGGCTCAAAAGGCTGTTGGGCCAGCACCTCCAGCACCATGGAGAGATCCCAATCCGGGACCACACTTCTGGTGACCGGCGCGGCGCGCGTCCTTCATAAATCTACGGATAAGGGGGTGCTGTCCCACCGTAGTGTCACCAAAACCAGTGTGACACACAGCGATAGCCGCCAAGTAGACCTCAATCGTCGAAAAGGTTCTGCCACGTTCGATAAGGTCCTGCAAAAAACCCAGAATATCAGCGACGGAGCACAGATACGAAACGAGCTGGCGCTCCTCGCACCACTCCTCAAACACACGCCATTTGCAATCATAGAGCGAACGTGTGGAAGAGGCCCTGGCATTCTGAATAGTGGCAATAACACGCGGGGGAAGCCCCATAGTGCTTAAATTTGTCCTCTCACGGGCCAGGCCCAGAGAGCCACCCTGTCTGGGTGAGGGTGAAAGATTTCCCCGTTCGCTTGGGCCAGGAGGTCCGTGCGCAATGGGAGGGGCCAAGGCTCCGCATATACCAGAGGTATTATCTCCGCGAGCCAAGGTACCTTGGGCCACCTGGGAGCTATGAGGATCAGAGACAAACCCTGTGCGGCGACCCTGGCCAGAGTTGGAGATATCAGACAGAGCAGAGGGAAAGCGTAGAGTAGGGTGCTGGGCCACGGATGAGCCAGAGCTTCCACGCCGAGGGGGGCGTCCTCGTCCTGAAGCGAGAAAAACATAGGACAGTGGGCGTTTTCGCGCGAGGCGAAGAGATCGACAGCAGCCTGGCCAAACCTCTCCCAAAGCAGCCTCCTATCTGAGGGTGGAGCCGCCACTCTCCGTAGAGCGGGTTCCCCCTCGACAAAAGGTCTGCACCCATGTTCAAAAAGCCCGGGACGTGAAACGCCCGTAACGACAGGAAATGCCGTGCGCTCCACACCAACAGCTTGTGAGCCAGAGCGTGAAGCTTGGAGGAGCGCATGCCGCCTTAGCGGTTGATATACAGCTACAGCTATCGTATTGTCGCAACGCACCAGCACATGATGTCCCCGCAGGCAGGGCAAGAAATGCTTTAGAGCCTTCAACACAGTGAGGAGCTCTAAGTAATTTATATGGGCTCAATGAAGTGAGTCCGGCCACACAACTTTCACTGATCTGCCCTCTTGAGTGGCTCCCCACCCTGTCAAAGAGGCATCTGTCGTTACCACTTTCCGCAGCATGATCGCCCCGAGAGGGGTCCCATGCGCTTAAACTCCGCAGCTCTCCAGTGGCGCCGCGCGACCATGCACACGTGCATCACCGTGACATAGCGGCAAAGATCGCGCAACGGGCTGAGACGAAGGGACAAAATCCACTTCATGAAAGCCCTCATTCTCAGAAGACCCAGAGGCAAGACATGGATAGCCGAAGCCATAAGACCCTGTAATCTGAGACATGTGCGATACTGTATCCGCATTCCTTCCCTGAACCGTGCGAGACAGTTCATGAATGAAGAAATGCGATTCCGTGACAGGCGCGCGCATCGTAATGGAATTCAGCTCCAAGCCCAAGAATATAACTTCCTGAGCGGGAGTGAAATTGCTCTTTGACACATTGACTCTGAAACCGAGCGCAGCGATATCGTCTATATAAGCCAGGATCCTGAGACCCGCCGCTCTCAGCGGCGCAAGCCCCGCCGATCCGGCCGGATCGTTCATTAATGGCGCAACGGCGCCCTCCAGTGGCAAAACCAGAGAAGTTTTTATTTTTTTGTGGAAAACTGGGGCCGTAGCCTTTATTGAAACTGTGAGAGGAGTGTGAAGGGGGGTGTTTGGTGACACTGCTTCTGCACTCAATCCCACGTCCTTCCCCACTGGAACAGGGGAACGCACTCCGGACGACACGGGGAACAGTGAAGCCTGTGCGGAACAAAGAACAACCCTCGCCTGCGAGGGGGGCTGACCTCGCCGAAAGAGAACCTCCGTCTTTTGGACGGGCGAACCTGGAGGGTAGAACAGGTGTCCGGGGGGCTGGCCGCCCATGAACACGGACCGAAAACCCCCTGTGGCTGAACATCAGGTCAGCCGCTTTCGTTTCTGGACCGAAGGGGCGGGGTTGGGAGGCTTCCTAACTGTGGCTGTGGCGAAGGGCACCTTACCCCAGGGCCTAGCGGGGGGTGGGGGGGCCCGCTCTGCTGAGCCTGTGGTTTCCCACGGGGTTTATTGGTCCTGCCCGTGTAGTGGGACTGGCGTCCCGCAGCAGGACCATTAGGCGGCCGCCCAGATGGCGTCTGGTGCTGCGCCGCCTTCCTAGGAAGACAAAGCTTGAAAGCCTCGTCCTCCTTCTCCTTATCAGCGCAACAGCCGGGGCGAAAAGAGCTTGACCCGGCTCAACCAGCGCACCTGCGATGCGAAGCCACAGCGCGTGTTCCCCGACCACCGACAAAGCCATTGCGGAGAACGAGGTCATTGACCGTGACAACCTCCTTCCAGAGATCGGGTGATGGCGATCTCTCCAGGTGTTGACCCAAATCAAGCAGGAGTTCAGCCTGATACGAGGTCAACAGCGAGGAGACATTGAGAGCTCGGATAGAAAGAGCCGAGGCTTTATATGAAGCCTGATGAATCGACGCGGAGAAGCGATCCATCTTGCCCGGGAGGACGGGCTTGGGTGGGGCGAGCAGCCCGCCCTGAGATGGGTTAAGGTGTCTGGCGATGGAAGGCTCGATCACGGGGGGTCGCCCATGCCCAGACACGCCATATCCTTCACCTCAAGCCCTGCGAGACCGTGTTTCAGGTCAAGCGGATCACCCCAGCAATGTCTCATGTGTTTAGCACACGCAGGGAGGACGGGCAGAAGCTGCTTCCTCGGGCCAGCAGGAGGCCCCAGAAGCTTGCCGTCATATACATCTCTCTCCTGATCCGAAGCATTCAGGAGAGCCGGCCATTAGATGTTGAGCCGCGTGGCAGCGCGCTCACAAAGCTCCAGCAGTACGGATTGAGGAGGGGCGGAGGGAGCCTGAGGGACCACGGAAGATGGGATGGCTTCCTCGTCATCCGATCCATCGAGAAGGCCTGCCTCGACCTTGTCCCTGGAACCTGCCGGTCTGTCAAGGAAATGGTCGTCGGCCGGTAGCAAATCCTCAAACGGGGAAGGACACATGTCGGCCCAGTCAGAGGAAGTCGCACCGTGGGAGGCCCCCGGATGCACAGCGGCGGCGTCTTTGTCCCCATCCAAGTCGGACAGCCCGAAATCGACAAACTGGGCAGCGGCCGTTTTAAGCCTGCAACGCAGGAGCTTTTTTCGGAGTGCCAGACAATGGCTACAGTTCTCCGGGAGGTCAAGAGCTTCTTGTGCATGCTTGAGCCCCGTGCAGACAACGCAGAAGGGATGCGAATCCCTCGTGGTGATGAGCGCGCCGCATGCGGCCAGGCAGGCTCGCGATAGGCTGTCCACCGGAGTAACCAGCGCCGCTTTAGAAAGCGCCATGGAAAAAGAAAAAAAGGCAAAAAGGCAGGCGGGCAGCCCACAGAAAAAAAGGGGGGCGCGAGCGTGGGTGGCTCGTGAAGCTAACCTGGCTGAGGACGAGCACGTCCGGCGGAGGCTGATCAGCTGATATGTCCTCCTAAAGACAGCAAGTGCAGTCCAAAAAACCAGGGAGCTGTGAGGTAGGGGCAGAAGTCGTGAGAAGCGAATGTTAACTGAGGAAAGGTAGCGCTATCAAGCCAGACTTGGTGCAATTGGATGCTTGTAGAGGTCAGGAACGGATGCCATTCGCATAGGTGGATCTCGAACACGAGATGATGAAAGAGAACATCCTGGCGCGCTCCGACCTCAAAAGGACGAGCCATCTTTGTAAGTATTTATTATTACAATTAGTTTTGGGAGTAATTGTTGCGTTCTTACCTGCTGTGTTTTGGTCAAGAATTAATTAATATATGCTAGGAAATAATGGTAAGGCTAATCGCTAACGATATAAACTGTAAACATATACTGTATAACTTTGTTGACGATAAAGCAAACTCATTCATTCATTCATCTTCTACCGCTTATCCGAACTGTGCCTGTGCCCCCTAAGGCGTCATTGGGCATCAAGGCAGGATACACCCTGGACGGAGTGCCAACCCATCGCAGGGCACACAAACACATTCACTACACTAGGGACAATTTTCCAGAGATGCCAAACAACCTACCATGCATGTCTTTGGACTGGGGGAGGAAACCCCTGAGGCACGGGGAGAACATGCAAACTCCACACACACAAGGTGGAGGCGGGAATCGAACCCCGACCGTGGAGGTGTGAGGCGAACGTGCTAATTTACATGAACTGGTTGTTTATGCACAGACATAAAATTAACTACTAGATTTACATTAACAGTTCGCTGTAATCTAGGATTGATTTCATAAAAACGATGTCTGTTTGCACGCCCCAAATGGCCGTTACACTTACACTGATGCTAAAGTGTTGTTTACATTTTATTTTTGGCACTTTATTTTTGTATACTGTAAAAACTTCAACCACATTGAAGTATTTTTTGGAAAAAATTTAATAAAAGTTGAAATATTATATTAGAAGTTATCATTTTTTGTAAAGTTATCCAAATGATTAATTAGTTAATCAAAAAAGAACACTAGATTAAGCAAAAAATAATAATAATAATAATAATAATAATAATAATAATAATAATAATAATAATAATAATAATAATCGTTAGAGTAGTCGACTAATCGAAAAAATAATCGCTAGATTAGTCGACAGAAAAAATAATAGTTAGTTGCAGCTCTAATACACTCTATGGTGTGTGTTGTTTTACCTCTGTGACAATGCTAGTGTGGATTAATTCTCGGCTGTACAGCCATCCGTGTGGACAGCGGTCTTCAGTGCGGTTCTGTGCGGATGACGTGATGCTGCATGAGTCGCTGTAGTTTACAGACACGTTAAAGTGTTCAGTATCTGAGCTGCGACATTGATGTGGTGGTGTGTAGCCTATGAAGATGCTCGCCATCATGTGAAAGGCAAGGAAGATTTGTGGGACACAAATCAATACATACAGCCTCTTCTGATACCGTCCAAACCCATCGACCTCCGCCAAGACCTGGTCGAAATTCATTTCATCCGATTACGGTAACACGGTTTAAAGTCAAGTGCAAACTCCAAAGCAGCATAAAACCGTCCAAAGTCGTCAACTCTGAAGGGGAAACATTTCATATGACAACAAATGCAGCGAACAAATACAAAAAATAACTAAAGTCCAGGCAAATAAAATACAAATACCTGAGTCTATTATGAAAAGAAAGGGGGGGGGGGGGGCTTCACGTAGATATTAGAACGTCCTCACACTTAAATAAAAACATGTTTAAAGAATAAGTAAGTCTGCTGTGTTATAGGAGAGAACAGAAGGGGGGGATATACCTGCAAACTAGTCGCTTTTCGGCGAAATTCGCCGTTTTTAATCAAAATATGTCATTTGTGTGAATCGTGTAGATCCGGAGTTTTTCTTTCAGCTGCGTCCGAAACCGCTTACTTCCATCCAATAATTAGGCGAAGTAGTGCTTAGGCGGAGGTTTTGGACGCAGCGTAGTATAAGGGAGACCGGGTATGGTTGTAACACTTTCTTCTTTCTTCAGCACCTAAAACTACCTTTTTTTTAGGCTACACGTCTGAAACTTTTAGGCAAAGTACCCACATTTGTCTACTACAAATGGCAACAATTTAAATTTATTCAACTATGTCACAGACTTTGTGAGATGATGACAAATACAAGGTGGTCCTTTGTTACGACCTATCCCACTACTGGGGTAGGTTGTAACACATACTGGGGTAAGTTGCAACAGGTAGACAAAATGCACAAAAACTAAGGGTACTCCAAGTGATATGCCACAACAACAGTTTTATTTTAAATGAATGGCTGCAACAATAAAATATGTTTGAATATGGGGAATGTATGAGCATATTGTTCGTTCGTTTGTGTGTGCATGTCTGTACCTGCACATTCATATGGGTGTGTGTGTATGTGTTTTTCTCACCCTAATTCTAGGCATTCTGTAAACTGATTAAAATCACAAAAATGTTCTTAGTTGTATATAAGGGGATGGTTGTAACACTTTTAAAACACGAGTTACAACATACATTTACATTTACATTTACATTTGGCATTTGTCAGACGCCCTTATCCAGCATTTGGCAGACGCCCTTATCCAGAGCGACGTACATAAGTGCTTAAATCTCTAACATTGAATACATTAATGCTGGCTCACTAAGTTACATACTTAAGATACCATGAGTTTAAAACATTTGTTCAAAGTTACAATGAAAGTGTCAAAGGTGTTTTTTTTTTTTTTTTTTTAAAATGCAAAAGATAATGAAGAAGTGCTAGTTGAAGTGTTTCCTGAATAAGTAGGTTTTCAACCGCCGCTTGAAAATAGCCAGTGACTCAGCTGTCCGGACCTCTAGGGGAAGTTCGTTCCACCACCTTGGTGCCAGTACAGAGAAGAGTCTTGTAGTATACTTGCCTCTTACCCTGAGAGATGGTGGAACCAGTCGAGCAGTGCTGGTAGATCGGAGGGTGCGGGGTGCAGTGCAAGGAGTGATGAGGGCTTTGAGGTAAGAGGGAGCTGGTCCATTTTTGGCTTTGTAGGCCAGCATCAGTGTTTTGAATCTGATGCGTGCAGCTACCGGAAGCCAGTGGAGGGATCGCAGCAGCGGTATGCGAGAACTTTGGCAGGTTGAAAACAAGCCCCACAACTGTCACCCATTGTTTAGCTAGCTGTATTGGCATGGTGCTTTGAAATTGGCAGGAGGTTGATACACGATTCTTTACTAGAGAAACTACAGTTTGACCTGATATAACTCATACAACATTATCTACAATGGTAGAAGTACTAAACAAAATATTATCTTGTTATTTTTTTTTACTTTCTTACCTCAGAATTTGATTTTCTGCTGTAGCTTCAGGAGAGATAGCAACACAGACTGGAAGACCTCAATGTGGGATCGTAAAGGAAGCCTGATGAGACTGAAACTGTCACATGACTCCTATCTTATCCCTGAGAGAGAGAGAGAGAGAGACAGAGAGAGAGAGAGAGAGAGAGAGAGAGAGAGAGAGAGAGAGAGAGAGAGAGAGAGAGGAGGGGGCAAGAGGAGGGGGTTGAAGGAAGAAAGAAGAGAGATAGGAAGAAAGAGGGAGAAGGGAGCAAAGAGGACATAGAGCAAGATATGAAGTAAGTGAGAGAAAGAGTAAAATGAATGAAGGAGAGAGAGTGAGGGATGAAAATGAGAGTGAGGGAGCTAATGAGGTTGAGGTTGTGTTATTTGAGGTTATTGTGCTTTATTATTACTTGACAGAGCAAAGAAAAATGATTATATTCCAATAAAATCATGTAAACCTAAACTGTTAATTTTTATTCACACAGTTATTCTTATTGTAATCTAACAAACCAGAGCTGATGCAGCAAAGCTCTTTATTGTGGCTTTGTAAACCTCACCATAGGTCCATCCACCTACTGATATATTTATACCAGACTAATCCTCCACCTGCCAACTGTAGATAATTTATACTCAATTTACTGAAAATAAAAGTACTGTCTGTAAAATAGAAACAATATTTTAATAAAAGTAGACCATGAGAATAAATCTCATACTCTGAAATATATGTATATAATTTGAAGTGTGTGTGTGTATGTATATATGTGTGTGTGTGTGTATGTGGGTGTATGTGTGTGTGTGCGTGTGGGTATGTGTGTGTATGTGGGTGTATGGGTGTATGTGTGTGTGTGCGTGTGTATGTGTGTGTGTGTGTGTGTATGTGTGTGTCAGAGGTGGGTAGTAATGAGTTACATTCACTCCGTTACATTTACTTGAGTAAGTTTTTGAAAAAATTATACTTCTAGGAGTAGTTTTAAATCACTATACTTTTTACTTTTACTTGAGTAGATTTGTGAAGAAGAAACTGTACTCTTACTCCGCTACATTAGACTACAATGATCTCGTTACTTTTCTTTTTACCTCTTTGGTATTCTAAGCATCAATTTTAATGTTTTATTTTGACAGATAGAGAAACTTCTGCTAAGGCTCTACCACGTGACTGTTTCACCAATCAAACGTAGTTGTACAGTCTCGTCACGTTAACATGCTCAATCTCAGCGGCGGGACGCGTTAGTTAGCAACACAGCAGTTTTGTCGAGTTCAGCTGTTTCGAGTTTTTTTATGTGCTCAACTTTACTCAGCGCCGCAAGAGCCGACAAACAGATGACACCAGACGTGTCGTTTCTTGCAGCGCCGAACACACATATTTAAAGGGATAGTTCACTAAAAATGAAAATTCTGTCATCATTTACTCACTCTCATGTTGTTACAAACCTGTATAAATTTCTTTGTTCTGATGAACATGAAGGAAGACATTATGAGAAACAAAAACAGCTTTGCAACCAGAAGCTTTAGCTTACCTGAAACTAAGGAAAGTACTAGAGGCTTCCTGAAATTAATTAAAGGAGTAGAGATGTATTTCATTATTATTGCCCTTTCATCAAGGCATCAAATGTGCAACAATCACAACACAAAAGAAATGAAATGTGTGAGTGTGTGTGTGTGTGTGTGTGTGTGTGTGTGTGTGTGTTTCCTTCTGTTGTTCTGTCACTGGAGACACACACAGTTTATGAGAATTTATGGGCTGCCTCGTTCTAGTTCTGCCTGGTAAAAAAGTATAAAGGTTTGGAAATTTGTGTTACTTGTGCATATTTATTTTTTATTTATTATTATTTTATTTATTAAGTACTTGAAATACCTGAATTATTTTAATTTAAGCTATTTTGTAATTAATTTATTTTAATTTATTTTATTGATTGGATGAGCCATAATTTGCCTAAAGATTATTTTGTAATTTTGTCTGTCTGATTGTTGTCATGTTAAAAAATAAATCAGACGTTACTCAACAATTACTCAGTACTTGAGTAGTTTTTTCCACCAAGTACTTTTTTACTCTTATTCAAGTAATTATTTGGATGTGTACTTTTTACTTATACTTGAGTCATTTTATTCTGAAGTAACAGTACTTTTACTTGAGTACAATTCTTGGCTACTCTACCCACCTCTGGTGTGTGTGTGTGTGTGTGTGTGTATATATATATATATATATATATATATATATATATATATATATATATATATATATATATATGTATACACAGGGGCGTAGCCATCATTTAAAAAGTGGGGGGGACGAAATGTCTAGTGTTATCTGTTTTTTTTTTTTCTTTCAGTTAACCCTTGTGTAAATGACAGGTTATATTTTTAATCATGATTTTTTTAATCGATGCTTTATACGTGTTATGATTATATATGATTATAAAACAGAAAGAAAGAAAGAAATAGAACAGCTTGCCACTGGGACAGTACCCCTAAAAGGACATCTTTGTACCTTATTTAACCCCAAAAATTTATAGTTGTACATTAAGGTACACATTGGTACTCTAAGGTAGTAATGTGTACCCTTTTGAGTATAAAGTACAAAGATGTCCTTATAATGGTACTAAGAGTATATTGTTTACATATTTCAAATTGTATTTTGTATTTCAAATTGACATGGCACGCAGTAATGGATACTTGCACATTCAAATAATACTACATTTTTTTGTACGTTCAAAACACAACATAAATATTGACACGTTTAAGAAACATTTCCTCAAATTGTCATAATTCATATAATGTTAGCTTGCATAATGAAAACAAATGATGAAAACAGTGCATGATATTTTCTTTGAGAAACAATTACATTACAATTAAATCATTATTTTAATTTTAATTCTATTCATTACATTCATCCCAAGCTAGAATACAGAGAATACACATGTATTTATTTATATAAAAAGAAGCCTCGTTTGCATACGATTTTAATGCAAAAAAATACAAAGAAAAAGAGCAAATCGACCAGCAAAAATGAATTTGATTCATTTGATTGATTTCTTCTGTGAATCTTTTCTTTACGTTATGTTTACTAAAACATTAGAAATGACACTTTACTAGTCTACATCATCACTTAGCCCTTGTTATCTAGTGCACTATGCTAGTGAATATTCCATTTGAGGTTGTGTTTGTGTGTGTGTGAGTGTGTGTGTTAATACATGGTGGTAACTAACTCTTCAGTAGACACAGTTTTTTCTTCTTTTCACACTCAGAGATGTTTTGGTCGACAGCAGCGACGTTATTAGTTACGTCCATGTACAATAATTAGAAAATTACGAAAAATGGATCGTGGCCAGTTTAATCTGGTCTGATTATTAAAATGACATCTTTAATGTCACTATTCGTCGTCCTCGTCTCTGTCGTGTACATACAGTGACACATACTTGATATTATGTAGAATTGGCAGAGTTAAACATGCTGTAAAATCTCAGTTCAACATTATCTTTATTCTTATTCGAAGGGTTTTGATAACACACTTGATAAAACAAAAGACGTTATAAAAGAGTTTATATAACGTTTGTCAAAGCAGCTATTTTTCCTTATAATCCTTTAAATTAAAACTTGCTAATTATTCAACAAGAGCAACAGGCAGAGTTACTAAACATTGTGCAACACAATTCGGATACCATATGCCAACTTACACTGCTTGACATTTTTATAAAAAAGGAGTGAAGCGTTTTTTGCCGCTTTGAGCTCATCGTAACCGAATGCTGGACCGCGGGTGCGACTCGAGCCACAGTACTGGGGGCGCGTGATGATGACGTGCCAAGTGAGTGACTGATTGCCGTGAACGTAATGTATAGACTATCTTAAACTTTCTTGTCTCTTTGAATTTTAAATCACTCTGCATTTATATAGATTGCTCCATTAAAACCTCAACATGTGGTGAAAACAACTCTCCACTAAAAAAGTGAGGGGGACAAAATTTTTTTTACTTTTTATAAAAAGTGCGGGGGACATGTCCCCCGCGTCCCCCGCGTAATCTACGCCCCTGTATATATATATATATATATATATATATATATATATATATATATGTGTGTGTGTGTGTGTGTGTGTGTGTGTGTGTGTGTGTGTGTGTGTGTGTGTGTGTGTGTGTGTGTGTGTGTTTGTATTTATTTACAATAAATGTTTTATTTACAAGTGAGGAAATATCAATGTACGTGTTCAAAATATAATAAATACAAAAAAAACACAATAAATAAAAGCTGATGAATGTTTAATGAAAATAGAAGTCATTTTCATTTCATTTGTTATTTGAACCGAAAGCGAGGTTCAGCGTCATTTCCGGCTTTGTTCAACATGGAGGCGAGTGGACTGAAGTTAAATTTCTGGGAGAATGGACCAAAACCTGGAGAATATTATTCATTCCCAGGAAGCGGTAATAACACGGTACCAGGATGCGGACCCATACGACACACACTGTAAGCTCTAAACGGTCTATTTTGTTTTTTTCACGTTTAATAACACAGATTGTACTTAGCTAGCTAGTCGGCTAGCTGTGTATTAGTTTCAGTTCGGCTAACAGTGCTGCATCATCATGGAGTCGCTAACTAGCTAACTGCTAATTATTGCCTTATTAGAGGCGAAAAAACAAACCAAACCCCTACAGATCTTCTTACTCGGACTTGGTCAGCAGAAAGGAAACATAATAATAGTCAAATTGTTATTAATAAATCATCTTTTTTTCCAATAACAAGTCCTATTAATGTAGCTTAGCTAGTTGTAATGTAGCTTAGCTAGTTGTAATGGCTACTAATGTAGCTTAGCTAGAAGAAATAGACACCTAACGTATCTTAAAAAAGCCAAAGATATAAGATTAGAGTTTATATACGTTTTCCGCACCAAAATACTGTATTTTTTTAGACTAATCAGTGTTTTTTCCTCATGTATTGCTCCCTAGTACTGATAGTGTTAGCATTGATATTCAGGATGTTGTTATAATGTGACGCTTTATTTTTTGTCTTTATTATTTTCTTTGTGCTTCCCAGAAATCCCATGGTGACGGGGACATCAGTGCTTGGGGTGAAGTTTACAGGTGGTGTGATGATCGCCGCTGACATGCTCGGCTCTTATGGCTCACTGGCTCGTTTCCGTAACATCTCTCGCCTCATGAAAGTCAATGACAACACCATCCTTGGAGCTTCAGGGGACTACGCAGATTACCAGTACCTCAAACAAGTCATTGAACAGATGGTGTAAGTTTTTGCCTTGAGTTATACCTGTATTATTCTGTACGGTCAAAGCAAAGCATTTCTCATGCTGTATGAGAAACACCATCCAGTTTTTTTTATATATATATATATATATATATATATATATATATATATATATATATATATATATATTTATATACACACACACACAATACTATATATATTGATTGTATATAAAAAGTGTGTTTTGTTTTTTTTACATAGTTTTTAACTTCTTTAAATTCTTTTTTTGGTAGTGGACCATCCAGTTCATATTATGGCTTGTGCTATAGCAGATATATACAGCCAATTCACCAGCTCTTTTTTTTTTCTCTTGCGGTTAATAAGATATTGTAATAATATTGTTACAATAATGTTATTGATAAATCACAAAATTCACATATACATTCCTGCGTTGCAAATCTTGACCGTTTCAAATCAGCAGACTGTTACAAACCACTGAAGCTGGAGATTTCTTACAAAAGTACTAAATAATACGACTACTGAGGGAAAAGATTTTTTTAAATATCTGTAGTTGTCGACAACTCCCATTAAAATTGGGAGTGTGCCATAAAGCTCCCTGTATGAAGAGATAACATAAACCTGTGATTAGAATTAGAGCCAGCCTTTTTAGAACTGAGCTTTCAAGAGCAGGAAGAAAAAGGGAAAAATCATAGACATTTCGCCAGAGATAGCGTGTTCAGATAGCATGTTATCTTCTATTGTTTTTGAGAGGAGGGAGAGGAGACTTAGAACAAGTGGCAGGACAAATGTACAACTTGCTTTAAATAATCCCTTTATATTGCTATTAAACAAAGCACTTTCTTCTCTGTGCTGCACATTTAGGATTGATGAGGAACTCCTTGGAGATGGCCACAGCTATAGTCCCAAAGCCATCCACTCCTGGCTAACACGTGTCATGTACAACCGCCGCAGCAGAATGAACCCACTTTGGAACACTGTCATTATTGGTGGATTTTACAATGGAGAAAGGTGAGATTTCAAATACGTTTCCCATGACTACACTGAAAATTCCCTACAACACTACTGTACCTTGGAGTTTTACTAACTATAATTGTACCATATTTATTTTAGTATATATCCGTTCTACTTAATAATTTTTTTTTCAAGCTAATCTGTATTTACTGAATCCGTCGCATATGTACAATCACCACAGACACAGATTTCCATGTTTTTTTGGTACCCAACAAAAGAACAGACATCATTTTTACTCAAGAGTTGTATTCTAAATCTAAAAGCAGCTGTTGGAACTAGTCAATGTATTCCTCAGTACAAAGGACGTGTGTGTAACATAACTGTCAATGGCAATCACATGTGCACTACAGATGTGATGGGTAGACACTAGGTTCAAAATACAGTGAAGTTTTTAATAATAGTTAACCATGGCTTTTATAAAATGGTGATTTCTGGATTCTGTAGTTTTACTGAAGTATTGGAGTTGAGTGATTGCACATGCTCTTCATGAAGGAAGCTTGATTAATATGAAAAGACCAAATATTTCTAGAAGCTACTTTCTATAGATAATTGATGGATATTTTCCCACAAATCATCTTTTTGTATTTTGTAGCTTCCTGGGCTATGTAGACAAGCTAGGGGTTGCATATGAAGCTCCAACAGTAGCCACAGGATTTGGTGCATACTTGGCTCAGGTAAGCATTAATCTAACCGCTTATTACTTAGGACCTTTTTCCACCTGCATGTTAAACAGCCTTTGGTTTAGAAATCATATGAATTGCTTCTAAAATCTTACTGCGTGCCTGTTTCTTTTCAGCCCTTGATGAGAGAGGTCCTTGAGAACAAAGTAGAACTTTCCAAGGACGAGGCACGGGCATTGATAGATCGATGTCTCAAAGTGCTGTATTACCGTGATGCTCGTTCTTACAACAGGGTGAGAACTGTTCCTGATCATCATTAATAAATATAAAAAACATTTGAACCAGTTGAATTAAATCTGTTTTTTAAGGAACCGTTATAATATACTGCGTCACATTATTTCTGATTTACTTTAGCACGAGATTGCCATTGTGACTGAAGAAGGAGTTGAGATTCTGGGACCACTGTCATCAGAAACAAACTGGGACATTGCCCGTATGGTCAGGTGGGTCAAAGTGTGTTAATGTTTCTGTGGTAGCCTAAAAAACACAGTGCAATTTCCATATTAACATATTTTGTTTTTGGTAATGAATCTATTGAGTTCCAAATTGTTATTACTACTGCATAATTCATGAAACAGATATGTGGTCAGTTTAAAAGTAAAATTAAAACTTTTTGAAATTAACAATTTCAAGCTTTTTTTTCTTGCAGTGGCTTTGAATGAAGGCTCATTATGCTTTACTGGATTACTTTCATCAGTGGATTATTTGTACAACAAGATAACTGTAATATCAAGACTACACTTAGTATGTTTTGCATTTGTATTTGTTACCCAGAAATAAAAACATAAAAAATGCTATCGTGTCCCTGTGTATGGGTTTAAGCCTTTGTTCAAGTTTGTATTTTATTTGTATAACGTGTGTGTGTGTGTATGTGTATATACACAAAGTAATGCAATATAACCAGATGAATCTAGCTATTGGTCCAGGACACTGTACTGTTAGTACCACCATCATATACAGCTAAGCAAACTCACCACATGTTCTGTGCAGCATTTAAAATTATAACTGTTTGTTCTATAGCACTGTATTGCAGATACACCTAGAGTCCAGATATTCCAGTACATAGCAAATTGGCATTAAGAGTGTCAAGAAATAAAATCACCAATATAAACAATGCATTTATTGATTAGAAAATAAAATGTCCCTTTTAGAAAACGTCTAGAAAAAAAAATCAGTTTTAGTGATAAAATGAGGTTTATGTAATATCAAAGGACAGCCCTTTAATTGTGAATATGCAGCCCTAAATACAGTAGATAATCTGCAACACTTGTAGACAAGGGGACTGTTTTTGCTCATTAGCAGTATTAATACTCAAAGTAAAAATTGAACAGTGACACTTTGGCTGGTCTATAAAACAGTCCAGCAGTCAAAGCAGACAGAATTGGACGTGGATACAATAGGAATTATTACAATAGGAGACATATTTTAAGGTGAACTTAAAGATATTCTTAGGATTTTTGCACATTAGATAAATGACCGATACGCGTACTGAAAGTAACGTTAGTATCACTTCAGCATGTGTTCCAATGTTTATGCAGTAGTGTGTGAGAAGACCTTTGCAGTTTCAGCCAACTTTATGAAATTATTAAACGGCTGAAAAATCTTAAACAGAGGATAAACTCATGAAAACATTTTAACCAAAAAATTGTTTCATCATCAGTGACTGACAGAAACTGAGAGAACGAGGCTAAGGCAACGTCTGTAAAATGAACAGAACAGTCAAGAAACACTTAGACATGATCAATAAGCTACTAGGCAAATGTTATTTTCTTACTCAAAATCAAAGATCATTCAGAGCAGTGTGTTGTGAATAAGTTCGGCATAAAAACAACCTGAAGATTTTTCAGACATCAGTTTGTCATTTCTGCATCTTCAAATCCATGGAAAGTGTCTGGATCACTATCTTTCTCAAAGATTTTCTTCAAAGCTTGGGGATTTGATGGTGAAGCCAAGCTCGGAGAACGTACTGATGACATGTTGCCTTTGTCTTCAGCCTTTGGTTCATCATATTCTTCTTCCTGAATTGTGCTCACCATGAGAGCTTCTGTCAGATTCTGCACCAACTCAGAAAATCCTCCTGGTGCTAACTCTGAATTAGAGTTCAACACTGGCTCAAAAGAGCGCTGAAGAAATTCTGGCCTTTCTGCTAGGACATCCAGCATTTCAAGGAGCCAAGCTGACAACAAAAGGGCTAGGTCAGCAGGCACAGCACCAATCAGGTCTTGGGGAGCTTCAGTCACATGCTGGCTCCATCGAGCTTGCAGGAACTCTCGTAGCACCAGACCAACACAGGCCTCTAGAGGCTGCACACGACAAGAGCATGCGTGAGGGATGATGCCAGGCACAGTGTTTGCATTGTTGAGCAATACTAGGAAACTGTGACTTAGGTGACCCCGATATGGATCCATAACTAGCAACCCCATGCTTCCAGAGTTTGGCTTCACATGCCGACGCCACACTTTGTCAAACCATAGCTGGAGTCTTTCTTCATCAGAAAAGCCCTCTGGCTTAGCCTCCAAGATGATGTCTGGCAAGGTCGGTGCATCCGGGCTTAGAGACTCTCCTCTAAGAAATACTATGGTAGGTAAGATAGTGCCGTCAGCTAGAGAGGCGAGTAAAATATCTATAAGCGGTTCCTTGTCGCCAACCAACTTAAAGGCGGACATCATGGAAGAAGAATCGGCTGAGGCAGGATCAAGCTGCTCCATGTCTATAAAAATGGAAACCTCATCCATAGCAGCAATGGCTGACAGACCCAAGCAATGTGAACTGACCTGCTTATTTATAACTGAGGTAAAATTGTGCATACGTTCCTGAACCTTATGGGGTAGCATTCGCCGAGATGTGGCTAATGACTGCAGAGATAAATCATGGTTGATCAGGAAGTCCACAGCCCAGCCATAAGAGATGCCTGGCCCACCATCAGCGCTCATGAACTGTGCAGCTTTGGAAAAAAGACTAATTTCATCTACAGGAAGCTGCTGCTCACGCTGACACAGCACCCACTCTGCTAACCGATCACTTGCACGAGGAATTAACCCTTCTCTGCTCTTTGGTGGCCCAAGCTGAAGCTGACGCTTGAGTAGCAAGGATTGGACTTCCTCTGGCTGAATATCAAACTGGCTGGCTGCCTGAGGAACGCCAAAGCACAGGGCGTAGAGTATAACCTTGAGCTGTGCGATAGTAAAAGTTCCTCCGGGTTTAGCTCCAGCTTGAGTGTTAGCTTCACTGTCAAGTGCTATTTTCTCTGGTGTTAAATCTTTTGGCTGCGTCCCACAATTCTCGTCAGGCACAGTGCTTTCAACTACAGGTTGTACTTCAGAGGGAATAGATGGGGTGTGTGCAGAGCTATCAGGGGGGTTTATGCACCCCCTGAGAAGGGGCACAGGATTCGTGGCTTGTGGAAGGGAATTCTGATCCACTTGAATTTCTTCTTTCTGTAATGCAGTTCCACAGTTGAGCCGCTGGCCCTTCCGAATCAGATCACTTGGTATGAAGACATATCTAGAAGGAAAAAAAAACGTTAACAAGAGTTTAAAACTACTAAACATGGTAACATTAACATTAGAAACATTAGGTCGCCCTTATAAATTAAGGCAATTTCAATTTAGGGTGCAACAATGTGATCAAAATGGTGATGTGGCATGCTCAACAGTTGCTTGCGCAAAATAGAGCCTTAATCATTTGCCATGTAACTGGTTTGGCATAAAAAACATTCTGGATAAAAATCCATTTAAAAGTGATAATGCTTCTCATTGTAATGTCATTTTGTGACATTTCACTGAAAATGTTTCTTTAAAAAATATGCTTATTTAGAGCTATGCTTCAATGTAGAATCTTTTAAAGAGATAATCAATACACATCTTTGAAAAGTTTCTCTTTCTTTATTCTGCTTATTTCAACAATTTCACTAGTGTTGTTTCTATTGCATCATTATTCTTTATGATCTCTGCTCCAAAAGACAAATCAAATTACCTTTTATAGCCACCGGAAAATCCCTCTGGAAAAAATAAAAAAGCAGATTAACAAAAAAATCACAGATTTGTCATCAATTACATGCAAAGATTTCCATCACTCTGAATGAGTGACCTACTGACGAGCTCAATCAACTGTGTGTGGTAATGTGCCAGAAGCTCTGCATTCAGAAAACCTGTTTAATTTAAACCATGTTTTACTGTAATATGATGTTTGTGTCAGAGTATAAATAGTTAATTCAACTTGTTTCTGGGTTTTCAATCACAAAATCTGTATTTTACAAGAAATACAATGTTAGAATCTAAAAGCTTAATAGGACGTCCCTCGGTCCATCCAACCCTGTAATTTATCCTTAATAAATCTTTAGAATGTCGTTTGTTACACTATATAATAAACACATGCACAATCATACATATACAATAGCTAATAGAAATTTCAGGTCATATTTGCTGCTCTATATCCACTCTACTTTGACAAAGATGTATTCATGGATGCTTTTTGTTCAATCCGAGTCGGTATATTAACACGTTATTTGGCTAAAACTAAACACAGCTACTAGCTGCGTTCTTGTTTCCTATTAATTAAATTCTTATCTGAAAGATCAAGTAGAGTTTTACATGAGTTGATATGAGGGATAGTTATTTTCCTTGCTTGACATTCTCACCATTGAATTTGCAGTGGCTGAAGGTGTGGCTTGGATTCCTAGCTAGATGTGTAGCCATCATGTCTCCAATCTCAGTGGAATACTCACAGGTACTGCAGCGTAGGTTACCCAACCTTTCAGAAAACCATAATCATAACATCAAACACTACCGCTGCACTGAAACCAGTACACAGCAGAGACTAAAAATAAAAATAAATAATAATAATCAGGTCACTTACCTCGGACAGGGCTTGTACAAGTTCAGGTATTTAGTAAGAGTTTTGCGAGGAACATGATAACTGCAAAAATCGACATTAAATATTAGTGAAGTTTCTGCAGCAAGGACTAATGACACTTATGATATAACTGCTATTGTTTATTCACACTTACACACACATACCTGATCATGTGGTTAGCATATGCTCTGGAGCAGCAGGTGCTATAACGGCACAAGGAGCAGTGCACAAATGTGGGGAAGTGAGAGGAAAAATCTGGAATCTCAAAGTTACATTCGATGCAGAACCAACTTCTGGAAGACTCACTGGAAGCAGAAGACAGATGGTGATAAGATCGTCGTGTTCGAGGGCAACTTTTGTAAATAGTGTCCTTACAGCTTAAACATTCCCCCATTTGAACATTTCAGTGGGCACTTTATCAGGTCTGTGACCATACAGTGTTGCCTGTAGATCAGAGGTGGACAAATCACCAGCTGTTCATTATAAATTTTATACCACACGATTATCTAATCTGCCATTTCTTAATTGTTCTTAATAAAATGAGCGTATGTTTAAATGTAACAAATACAACAGAGTCATGGCAGAACAAAACACGGCTCCATTACACACAGCCTCGATAGGAACTGTTTCACCACTTGATTAAATTAAGCTTTTTTACAGATTACAACCTTTTTTTCTTCCTAGCAATACGCAAAGATATGGGAATGATTATGAACCTGAGCAAATTAACAGACGTTTACATGCTCGTGTTGCACATTGTATCTTGCACTAGCCCGCTACCAGCTGCTTGACTTTGAATGCCTCCTGTTGCACATTTACAATATCAAGGGAAGCATTCATTCATTCATTCATTTTCTACCGCTTATCTGAACTACCTCGGGTCACGGGGAGCCTGTGCCTATCTCAGGCGCCATCAGGCATCAAGGCAGGATACACCCTGGACGGAGTGCCAACCCATCACAGGGCACACACACACACTCTCACTCACTCACACAATCACACACTAGGGACAATTTTCCAGAGATGCCAATCAACCTACCATGCATGTCTTTGGACTGGGGGAGGAAACCGGAGTACCCGGAGGAAACCCCCGAGGCACGGGGAGAACATGCAAACTCCACACACACAAGGTGGAGGCGGGAATCGAACCCCGACCCTGGAGGTGTGAGGCAAACGTGCTAACCACTAAGCCACCGTGGCCCCCTCAAGGGAAGTATTGTATAGTCCAATTATTTATTTATTGAAAGTCTATGTACAGTATGCTATTGCATAGTTTGTATAGTCTGTACTAGCTGTATAGTCTGTTCTTGCTCCGGCCTATGTATCTGTCAAATACATAGAGTGTATTGTTTGTACTGATGTGCGTACCTGCCCCTGCTTCGTTGTTGTTTTATGTTTTATGTCTGTATGTATGTTGCACCGTTGACCTGTGAGACACGACATCTTGTTCCACTGCATGTCCCAACATGTTGCTGAATGACAATAAAGCTAACTTGAACTTGAACTGTCACACAACTAATAGAGCTCAACATGGCAGGCTGTGCCATTAAAGGCATTCTCAAGAAAGAAAGAAAACTATAACTACACAAAATCTTCCTCTCCTAGAGGATATTAGCATGAAATATTTCAGGGTTCAATCACATTAGCTGGTAAATTTCCAAGCAACCGAAACATGACACCGGACAAAGCGCTTGAGCTTTCACCTACCTGATGGATTAAGTTTATGATTTGTCCATCCCTGTAGGTACACAATTACTAACCATCTGTTGCTATGTGCAGTTTGTCAGTTCCTGGGTTGCTGATCATCTTAGTAAGACACCGTCCTGCTATAAGCACTACAAACACTTACTGACACACACCTCCACTATTGATTCACATTGTAGGTCTACAGTTAGTCTGCTACAGACCATCATGTTTGGATATTTTCATTCATCTTCATTCATTCATCTTCTACCGCTTATCCGAACTACCTCGGGTCACGGGGAGCCTGTGCCTATCTCAGGCGTCATTGGGCATCAAGGCAGGATACACCCTGGACGGAGTGCCAAGCCATCGCAGGGCGCACACACACACACACTCTCTCATTCACTCACGCAATCACACACTAGGGCCAATTTTTCCAGAGATGCCAATCAACCTACCATGCATGTCTTTGGACCGGGGGAGGAAACCGGAGTACCCGGAGGAAACCCCCAAAGCACGGGGAGAACATGCAAACTCCACACACACAAGGTGGAGGCGGGAATCGAACCCCGACCCTGGAGGTGTGAGGCGAACATGCTAACCACTAAGCCACCGTGCCCCCCTGGATATTTTCATTTTAATTTTAATATAATTAAAGTATAATTATCTGATCATCACTGCAACAACCACAGTCAAGCCACCATCAATAATAAAGTGCTCACTGAATGTTTTCCTTCTGTAAACAATCCTTATTCTACAAAAAAAACGTAAAACTGAAGCAAAACACTGGTTTATATACGATTATCTAGTAACCCTAGTAAATGACTCTCACTCACCACTGTTTCTGAAACTTGGTCATGACTTCCAATATGCTCTCAACAGGCTTCCTCTTCGTAGGTGTGATTCTCTTGAAAGCGGTCTGAGGTGCAGGAACTGAGGGTGCAGGAACTGAGGGTGCAGGTGAGCTTTCACTGCTAGTACCAGGTTGACTGAAATTAGTGTTGTCGTTTACCTTAGTCACAGAATAAGCCCGGATGGTTATCTGAAAGGCAGATAAACAACTGGTATCTAAAATTGTCATCTTGAAAACAAACGGCTCGTTATTAACTTTAAAAAGAAGCTTTTAACTTATGTTATTATTAAACTCAATCAGCAATACAAGACATTTACTGCCATGCTGTAAAAAACGAGAGGAATGCAGTTTAGAGGTTAGTATGCTTACCTTAGTACCAGGTTTAAGCCCCAGCAGCTGCACAGGCCTGAGATGGGTCTGGTGAAATAAAAACTTGTGCTCTGCCTTGTCCTTTGCGTAAAGAAACTGAAGCCGGCACTTGTCACAATGCAACACTGATTTTTTCTGGACACAAAAAGAAAATTGCAATTTTTCTGAATTATAACACTACAAATACAAGTGACTGGCCTCACTGAATTCCCCTGACTAAATCTACTTAACACAACAGGCTTCTATAAACTGAAATATTTTTTGCTTTTGCATGAATCTAATCCAGAATCTAAAATTTGCTCATTCATTATTTTTTTAATGCCCCAAAACAAAATATTTTCCATTTCAAATCCAGAGAACATTTTCTAGAAGCTACTGCTACTAATTAGAAATTAGAAATGTGACCATGAAAACATTTTATCTTTAAAGCGTCCTTTATCCATAGCCTAAAGTAGCCCTGCCCACACAGTAGACGTTACAATAACAATATCATTTCTTTAATATAAAAAGAGTAAACACTATTTATAAATGAATTGAAATCATTCTATTTTTCCCCATGAACAAGTTTATGAGTAATTAATAACACTGATGTTGGAATTATTTTAACTGGTTATAATAATAATAGCTTGAGCTGACAGGGTTGAACCACACCTACACTTTTACTCTAGTCTACTTATTACAGTTACAGAAAACAATCAGCACTTTAATCGTAAGAATTCCACATCAGTCTCCACGGTATTTTTACATGACTTATATAAAAAATGAACTTTACTGTTTCATCCAACAGTAAAGGCCAACACAGATCCAGAATAAAGAGCCACGTTGTGACAGTTATTTATCTCTCGCTTGGCTGAAACTGACTGTACCACAATATAATCACCAATCAGGACAGATCATTGTTATCTCTACTTCATGCCAGTACTAGTTACCTGGTGTTTGTTGTAGTGGAGCTGGTAGCTGTTGCAGGACTTGAACACTTTGAGGCAGTACGGGCACAGAAGATTGCCTGTGTCCTTGTGGAGCTCACGGAAATGAAGTATTACATCGTAGTAGAAAGAAGAACGGAAATTGCAAACCTACATAATAAAATACCCCTCGTTACATTTCTGCGCGAATGCCAGAGATTCATTTTGGTAACATTCTGGTCTTAGGAAATCAAACTGAAGGGTTACCTGACACATGTAGGGCATTTCACCAGGCTTGTGAAAGTTTTTCATATGATGCAAAAAGAGGGGAGTGTTCTCATAATGCAACTCACAGATCTTGCAAAGTGCTGTAGAAAAAGGAATGAGAACTTGTTAGTGCTCTTGGTACAAAAAGTGCCATGCCCAAACTTCTCTGTGTCAAATGACTCACATGCAGACTCTACTTGGCTGTGGACGGCCTCGAGGTGGCACTGCAGGGAGAAGGGTGTGCTAAAGTTGCGGAAGCAGTGCTGGCACATCGTGTGGGATTTCTCATCAGCCCTCTGATACTCCATTTCCATATGGTGCTTCATGTGGTTCATCAGCCTGCAGGGAGGTGAGAAACTTTACTATTACGCATTTTATCACAGTGATGCTGATCTCATTAATCAGAAGGTTTTAATTAAATTCAACAAGACATTTCTGATGAAACTCAAATCACAGGTTCATATTAATGTGTTCATTCCATATCTTATTACAAACCTGTGGTACAAGTAGAAAAAATACTTCAGGATGTGTTTTATTTCTTACATATTCCCTACAGACCTAACACAATGTAATGTAATACGTTTCTCTCCGCCCCAAATCCGAACAAAGCATCTTACTTGATGTTGTTCTTCAGCTTCTTGTCGCAGAGATGGCATTTCATCGTAACAGGCACCTGGTTATTTTCTATCAGGACAGGACGTCCAGGGTCCTTCCCGTAGTAGAAGTCTTCCACTAGCATAATAAGCTTGCCGTGCATATCATAATCACCGGTGCCAGGGATTCGTACACCCTCTGGTATCTCAGATGTAGTGATGTGGTTCAGAGAAGAGGGAGGAGGAGGTGAAGGAGGAGAAGGAAGAGAAGGAGGAGGAGAGGCTACTGGATGTCTGCTGCTTGCAGGGGTTGAGGAGGAAGGGGTGGGAATAGTGCTCTTAAACACATTGGATATGGATTGCACTGGGTCACTGCTACGCCTGGGCCGCTTGACCCGTTGTCGGGGTTTGGTGGCCAATGCATGGACACTGTTTATGAGGTCTGGATTACAGTGCTGAAACGAAAGACAGTGATGAAATTGTAAAACAGATCGCTCATTATCTGGAGTTTATTTGTTTAAATGTTATCATTTCTTCTAATTACATGCTACAGTCAGCGAAAGGCTAAATTTTTATACATTCTGCTGCTTATGGGAAAGGATGCACATTAAATAAGAGAACAATGAAACTTAACACATGGTTGAAGCTCTTATTTGATGTGTTGAGTGACTGATCTGACATGCTTCTGCTTCTCTCACTCTCACTCATCTTCTACCGCTTATCCGAACTACCTCGGGTCACGGGGAGCCTGTGCCTATCTCAGGCGTCATTGGGCATCAAGGCAGGATACACCCTGGACGGAGTGCCAACCGATCGCAGGGCACACACACACACTCTCATTCACTTACGCAATCACACACTACGGACAATTTTCCAGAGATGCCAATCAACCTACCATGTCTTTGGACCGGGGGAGGAAACCGGAGTACCCGGAGGAAACCCCAGAGGCACGGGGAGAACATGCAAACTCCACACACACAAGGCGGAGGCAGGAATCGAACCCCTAACCCTGGGAGGTGTGAGGCGAACGTGCTAACCACTAAGCCACCGTGCCCCCTGCTCCTGCTTCTCATAAATTGTAAATATTGTCTCAGTCTGAGGTACCAGTGTCTCCTGAACATTACTGGAATTGTATTGGCTGTCTTTTTGCTGCTGAGCATCATATCTAACCGCATTCATAAGAGAAATATGATATCAAAACAGAGCAAGGTGTGCTTTTTATTATTCAAATGTTCTCACTTGAGTTCATGTGGAAATAAAGTTTAAAGAGTACACTAATATTTAATTCAGTGAACGAATACAGGTGCCTCATTTACCCAAGACTTAAATTCCTGTGCGTTGTTTTTTATTGTACATAACTAGCTAATGACTTGTCAAACACACACTTATATGATTTAATGAACTGATGGATTCACACTCACTAATAGGTTAATAAACAAAGTAAAGCGAGTGTAGACACAGTGTGACTGTGTGGTTGTGTGTGAGAGGAAACTTACACACATGTAGCCACGAAGCTCATGAACAACTTTATAGGCCACGTTACAGCGAGAACAGGACTGAGGCGCCTTGAAAACATTCTGAAATACTAAAAAAAAAAATATATATCATTCATTTAACATCTGTATTAAATACTTAAGGCACATAAGTAAAACATATTTTTTGTAAAAATAAATCCATTAATGTAGCTAAACATGAAAATGTTTGAAAGTTTCCATACAAGTTCAGCTCTCATTAGCAAGGTATAATGTCTAAATAAAGAGGGAAAAAAACTAATTAATAGCTGACCTTTGGGGGAAGGAGTAGGAGAAAAAGCAGATTTCTGGGCTCGGACATGGGTCTTTATTGAGGAGACCTGAGTTTGATCAGCAGTAGGAAGAAGCTGTAGTGCTGAAGATGATGTTGGCAGTTCTGAAGATAAAGGTGTGGTAATAATACAATAAACACTGAGGCCAGTTAAAAAACAACAACAATGTGTCACGCTAATTAGACTGATTATTTAGTGTAAAAACAGTCTAACAGTGGTATGTAAACTGCTGACCATCTATGCAGCAATAATCTTATGACAATAAGGGAGACTCAAAATAAAATGAAGTGATATTGATGTCAAATTTCCTTCAACCCACTTAGGTTGAAAAATCTTATTATATGTAATGTTTTATAACGGTGCTTTGCACCATAGATGAATATAAAGGCTTTGAGAGCAATACTATACCAGCAACAATACGAAACCTAATAATTTTATAACCTCTGTATTACAGATGTATTATAATTTACCAGATAAAACGTTAAAACCTGTCTCCTTTAGCTAAAAGACAAGCTCTTGTTTTCATGCTGAAGCCAGCTGTTAGCTCATTAAAGTCCCACATTTGTACAAGAGAGACATACAGCATCTCACAGAAGTGAATACACCCCTCACATTTTTGTAAATATTTTATTACATATTTTCATGTGACAACACTGAAGAAATGACACTTTACTACAATGTAAAGTGAGTGTACAGCTTGTATAACAGTGTAAATTTGTTGTCCCCTCAAAATAACTCAACACACAGCCATTAATGTCTAAACCGCTGGCCACAAAAGTGAGTACACACTTAAGTGAAAATGTCCAAACTGGGCCCAAAGTGTCAATATTTTGTGTGACCCTCTTGGGCATGGAGTTCACCAGAGCGTCACAGGTTGCCACTGGAGTCCTCCTTCACTCTTCCATGATGACATCACAGAGCTGGTGGATGTTAGAGACCTTGCGCTCCTCCTCCTTCCGTTTGAGGATGACCCATAGATGCTCAATAGGGTTTCAGTCTGGAGACATGCTTGGCCAGTCCATCACCTTTACCCTCAGCTTCTTTAGCAAGGTAGTGGTCATCTTGGAGGTGTTTTTGGGGTCGTTATCATGTTAGAATACTGTCCTGCGGCCCAGTCTCCAAAGAGAGGGGATCATGCTCTGCTTCAGTATGTCACAGTACATGTTGGCATTCTTCGTTCCCTCAGTGAACTGTAGCTCCCCAGTGCATTCTATTCTATTTCCCCAAACACAACCTCTGGATGTGACGTGAGTGCAAGACCACATGCACTCACCTTCTTTGGTCCACCATGGTGAGGCCTGTTCTGAGTGGAACCTGTCTTGTTAAACCGCTGTATGGTCTTGGCCACCGTGCTGCAGCTCAGTTTCAGGGTCTTGGCTTGATCCACTTATAGCCTACACCATTTTTATGTAGAGCAACAATTCTTTTTTTCAGATCCTCAGAGTTCTTTGCCATGAGGTGCCATGTTGAACTTCCAGTGACCAGTATGAGAGAGTGAGAGCGATAACACCAAATTTAACGCACCTTCTCCCCATTCACACCTGAGACCTTAAATAAGTTTAGACATTAATGGCTGTGTGTTAAGTTATTTTGAGGGAACAGCAAACGTACACAGTTATATACATACACATATCACTACTTTACATTGTAGAAAAGTGTCATTTCTTTAGTTTTGTAACATGTAAAATAATAGTGTTGTAAAATATTTACAAAAACTTACTTCTGTGAGATACTGTATGTGGGATCTGTGTGTTTTTTAGGCTTATTATCTCAAGCAATCTGTTTCAATAACTGCTGAAGGGCAAATGTTTCTCTATTATTGATACCTGCAGCTCAGTATTAAGCCATAATGGGAATTTTTATGGGAAAATTCCCACCAATTCAAACCTTACAGCTTTAACTGTGAATTACAGGATCCCAAAAACGACTCTCAGCAGCTCAAAAACATAGTGTTTTAAAATATATTTTTTTTCCCTGATTCAATAAATAAAAAGTTTATTGTCAATATTTTGGACAAGATTAAATTTCCTGTTCCTCATTATCCCCTAAACCATGTTTATTTACAAATGGCATTACTGAGCCAAACAAACCTTTGTTAAAATCTGTGAAGATAATTAAATACAATAAATCACTAGCTATGACGTTCATAGCTGGTAAGTGTTAGATGATACCTGAGGCAGCTGAAGAGGTGTGAGGAAGACTGTTGGGGTGTGAGGTGCTCACAGCAGGCATCCCACTGGAGGTTACTGTGGTGACAGTTAAAGCAGATGGGCTCTGGATGATCGTCACTGGGATCTGAACAGCTGCTGGTTGTGGTGTGCTTGATAGAGATGCAAGCTGAGGAGAGATTAACGAGCCTGTCTGATCTGGGAAAAAGAATTAATTCATTAAGGCATGTCACATCAGATAACGGGAATAAAGTTAATACAAAAAATGAACAAGACTAAAAACCTCCTGACAAAGCTCTAAAGACAAGCACCATGTAAAATAGCTTTTTCCTCACAATATTATGATCTATCTTAATAATAGATAAAATATTTTTAGTGGGCATCATGGCACTATTTGTTCCCACTGCGTGGTTTTGAAGCATGAATTTGGTTGAACTAAAGGTCACCATCTTGACTGATCTGGGGCTGCCAAAATCAGAGACAGAGCACGCGCAGTCAAGCTGTTGTTTGGACCGTGTGTCCACGTCGTGAAGGTCTCGACAACTGACTGAGCCACTATTTGTTAGCTGATATTTGGTAATGCATAATGTAAATCAAATGTATGTGAGTATCATCAACTAACAATGTGACATCTGAAATTATACTGGTCAAAACTTATACTCAACACAAGCTATTTTTGAATCACTGTATTCTACGATTTTCATCTAGTTCTAACACCTCGAGCAAGTTTAAAAGCGGTGACCGGCTAGCCATACGAAAGTACTTTGAGTGTTGGCTAAGTCCTTATTGTAAATAAATTGTTGATATTTAGCTAGTGTTAGCAGCCTTCGTTTATGCCGCAACTTTGTGCACTCATGTTGGTTGTTAGTTATACCATCAATAACCACAAGTTAGCTTAAACATTAGTAAGGTACCAGAAAAGAACTCTCCACTGAAGGTCTGATAGAAAAGTTTACGTTTCTTTCAACAGTACTGTCAAGCGCTTTAGGTGAGTGTTCAAGTGCATGTTCATGAGGCTTAAATATGTACAAAACCATCAATCCCTTATCAACCAATTACAGAATAACTCCAAAAAAATTTATTTAACAAAGATTTTTGCCGGAGATATAAAGGTCAATAACTTGTAAAAACAACAGAACACTATCCCCAAAAATTATTTGTACAAATGCAACTATATGTAATTTAACTTTTGTTAAAAGTAAAATAAAAAAAAGTAAATATTTCTTATTTATTAAAGTTTGAAAACTTTAACCACTAGAAGCATCAAAGCCTTTTTGCTTCACCTCTCTAATGACATACAACCATATACTATACAGTCAGTGACAGTGATAAGAGAAATTTTAAGCCATACTAGGAGTCAGAAAAGTGACAGCTTGGCCTGTAGGCAGGATGTAACCAACTGGGGTGGCAATGCTCTTCTGGCTGTCTGAAGATGGCTAGAAATAAACATGGCAAAGAACAAAATAAACAAGAAATACCAACTTAAATAAAAATACCATATTTAATTACTCTAAACTGAGCAAATTCTTACAAAAAAATGTTTAGGACTGTATAGTAACTGCAGACCATCAAATTAATTGATACAAATACAAAAATTCAAGTACCATCACATAATTAAATTTCTTCAACAGATACATTTACTATGTTGATATAGCAAACAAAAGAGGCAAAAAAAAAAAAAAAAAAACACCAGGAAAAAATTCAGCAAACCTTTGGGGCAATGTAGATTTGTTGTCCCTTGCCTCCTGCAGCAATCTGAATAGACTGAAGAACACCAGCCAGTAAAGACTGTGGTACAACAGAACCTAAAGAGAACAACACCATTTAAACTTTAAACCAACAACACAGACTTTAAGACATTTGCATGCATCTCAAATTTCACTGGCTTTGCTTATAAAAGCATGATTTCATGAAGAAATCCAACAGATTTAGAACAGCATAAACTACAAGTAAATCGAATTAACCACTGAATAAAACATTTTTCCTGCAATAAAGATTTATTTTGTGGGTTGATACAAATATTCATTACTACTACTGTATGCATGCATATATTCTAACACCAGTACACTGTCAAACTCATAGCATATTATCATGCTGAAAGCAGCCGTTATAAAATAGGCCATAAAGTCTGTGATCAACATCAATTCCCAGGCATTGGTGTGGCCTTCAACTGATGTTCAATTGATATTAAGGGACCCAATGTGTGCCACACAATTCAACAACCATCAACAGACCATGGATTCATGGACACCAAATTCTGGCCTTACCCTCTGAAATGTTAATACACCAGAAGCATTTGTCCAGTTTCAATGAGCCTGTGCTCACTGTGGCCTCACTATCATGATTTTGGCTGACAGGAGTGAAACCAGAGGTGGTCTTCAGTGGTTGTTTTCCTTCCACCCCAAGATTTAAAATATGCATTCTGAGATACTGTTCTGTTTGCCATGGAATCATATGATAATTTAAGTTACCACAACCTTCCTGTCAACTCAAACCAGTCTGGCCGTTCCCTTCTGACCTCTCTCTTTAGCAAGGATTTCCACCAGGAGAGCTTTGTTTTGCATGATTCTGTATTAAGGTTAGAATTTTTTATTGATGTAGTTACACCAGCCTGTCTGGCACCAACAACCATACCAAAGACACTACAGTCAAAATTTTGACCCATGCTTATATCTGATGTGAACATATAGGGGCTTTTTACACCTGGTCACTTCATGCGTTTTCTGTGATCAGATAGCTATCCGACCGTAAAAAGACCAGGTCTAAATGCCCTCCGAAACGTTTTCGAGACAGATATAAATCCGATCGTTCAAACCACTTCAGGAGGTGGTCTGGGACGCATTTCAGATGAAACTGGACAGGTGTAAATGAATGTGGTTGTTCAAGCTACATACATCAGCGCTATATTCCTCCCAAACGGAATTACGTCACTCACAAGTGATCTTTCACCCAGGCATCGCGTTGGATCTTAAATGCACTGCTGCTGCCAGCGAAAATGCAGCAAACAGTAAATGCTGTTTTTTGTAGCATAACCGTCGTAACAAGTTTTTTCGTCTTCTTTTTGATTGCATTCTGAAAACCGCAGACACCAAACATGTTCCATTTCAATTACCCCAGAAATGAGGTAAAATATATTTGCATTTTGGGCGGGAGTAGAAAGATCGGATTGATATCTGATTCGCCGAGACGCATTTATGTGGCTTAATGTAAATGGAACAGTTTCAACAAATCGGATAGGTGTCGGATCAGAGAAAACACATGAAGTGACCAGGTGTAAAAAGACCCATAGAACTTGTAAATGAACTCCTGATACCTTAAACTGCGGCCACATGATTGGCTGGTTGGATAATTGCACGAATGAGCAGACGAACCAGTGAGTGGAATCTTAAATACATTTCTACAACATGCATAAATATGTTAATGACCAAACTGCTTACTCAGCATTTATTTCTTTGGAAACTTACCAGAAACAATTGGCACAAGTGTTGTCTTGATGGCAGAAGACTGCATAGTGGGAGCAGGAGACACAGAGGACGCCGGTGAAGATACTGCATGTCCGTTAAGCACTGGAGAGATTTTAACATTAAACAATGTAAATGAAGGTGGAGACGATGAAGATGATTTATTACATATTCGAGTTTTTTCCACACACATTACATCACTCCTCCAATCAGTTCTCTACCCAGCAATAAAATGTGTTGTATTACTGTTTCTTACCATGATTTATGTTGTCTGTCTGATTTGTCTCATCTGTGTTACTTTGACATGGTGCAAGTTCCTCCTCATCACATTGCATGTAAAATTCTGACTCCGACATGTTCCATAAAAACTGTAAAGCAATTTAAGATATTTATAAGGCGTGAAACAGAAATTAGTCCAATAGTCCAACACTAGTCTAATTAGAGTATTAAAAAATACTGTAACAGAAATTGAATATTTGGCCCCAGGTCAGCTAGTCTAGTTTTCAAGACATTAAGCAAATTGGCTTCTCTATCAGCTTATTATTAAATCATATACATTTATAAATTACTTAGCTGAGGCAGCTCAATGAACAAGAGGCTTGTTATACAGAGTTAAAGACATGTGGTCAGAAAGACAAGTGTAAAAAAGTTCTCTCTCTTTAGTATTCACAAGGCTAATCAATAATAGTAATGTGAAAGACAAGAAATGGAACAACTGTGAATTAGCTTATTTAGCCATAAAATAATCAGTAATATAAAAATATCAAAATGTTAAAGTTGTTGTCACCATTCAGTGATTGTAATTTGATTACTGGGACCATTGTAAATAAGCCGTTTCCTGTAACTGTGCCGTTACTGAGACCGATACACTGGTCATAAGTTTCGCTGACACACATTATATGGCCAGGCGTTTGTGAACACCTGACCATAATGCTAACATGTCATTCCTTTTTCCCAATTCATCTGAGAATTATTTCCTCCTGACAGTGGAGTCTGGCTGTGATTTGTGTTCATTCAACCACAAACGCAATAGTAGGATCAGGTACAGATCCTCACTGGGAGTTCAGTTCAGTTCACTCCAGTTCAGCCTAAAGGATTTCAGTGCCGTTTAAAGTCAGGACTTGAATCATTTGGCTCTGAATTGCTTTGCGCACAGGTGCACTGTCAAAATTCTTAGTTCCCGTGAAAAGAAAACGTAAAGCTACAGCATACAAAGACAATACAGACAATTCCAGCTGCTATTCCAACTTTTTGGCAACATATTCGACAAGAACCACATGAGAATGTGATGGTCAGGTGTCCAAAAACTTTTGCCCATATACTGCATTACTAACGTCTACCCAATGGATGACAAATGTGTTTTACTTTTAATTGTGATCAAGTAAAAATAAAGAAGTAAATTAAACATCTGCTTTGGCAGAAGTGAGTTCAGTTAAAGTTAGTTAACTGTTAAACATTAGACTAGTTTAATGTAATTCTATTTATATCTACTCTAACATTAAATACATTAATTATACACACATTATATATATATATATATATATATATATATATATAATGTATTAAAATGTATGTGTACATATATATAATGAATGTTTAATATATAAAATCATAATAATTTTATATATATTTATATAAATGAATAATTAATAATTGTATATATTATTAATTATTCATATACATATGATAATTATATATAATAAATAAGTACAATGAAACTATTTTTGTATCTAAGTTTGTTCTGATTTTTCTGTTTACAGTTAATACCTTTGTTTAAATAACATTTAAATGTTTGACTTTGCCCGATCGTATAAATGATGGTGGATCGTCGTGTTGAGTTTAAAATCTTTGTATTTAAAAGTAGTTTTTAATAATAAATGTGACCCACACTGACTCCCGATCAGCGCTGCCTCACTTTTACCCCCGGTGTCCGAGGCTAACATTAGCCACCGAGGCTAACCTTAGCCTAACATTAGCCACAGATGCTAACATTAGCCACCGAGGCTAACTTGCATGTGGATCCTCCTCCAGCTGTGTTAGCCGCACCGTTAGCATTAGCACTGCTGCTGCCTTGGCTACACGAGTTCAACAACTTACATACAAACGCACGCGACTCATCGCTGTCAATGAAAAAAGCGATTAATATCTTACCTCGTACACTTTTTATCGAGCTTGCAAATCGATAAAAGACACCAGTTTCCCCCGGACAGTTTGTTAGTTCGCGGGCTTTGCCATCAGAAGGAAAAACAATGATCTGAGGTGTGAGGACGTTTTGACTCTTCCAGCTCGCGCGCACTGGTAGGTTGAACAGGGTGTGACGTCACTTCCCCAACCTCTCACAGGCACGCTCATTGGCTGCGATCTTCGGGCTTGGGGCGGGATGATTGTCCGTAGTACAATTCATGAAGTCAAAATGATCAAGTCACTAGAGTTTATGTGAATATTCCTGTAACACTTTTAACAGTTTGTGCTGTGACTATGAATGTAAAGTATGAGATTTCACACGCAGAGCAAACGAGCAAACTGTTCTCAGTTCCTAAAACATGAACACAGTCATTAAAGTACATTTGACACTGCAGGCTAACCATATAAATAGCTAAATAATGTCAATAACACACATAATAATAACATAAAATCACAATCCATATCAAATCCGTGTCAGAATCAACTGCGTGTATGTTTAACTATAGTTAATAAATGGTATTGATACTACTGTCAGTGGTTATGTTGTTGTTGTTGAGTTTGTTGCTACTAGTTGTAGCATGCTAAGCAGGAACTAGCTAGTACAGTGTTAGCTTGTGCGGCTAACATACAGCAGATAACATCAATCTTAACAAAACAGCTGTGCTGTTAGTTACAAATGAACTCGTGCTGTGCTTTGTTCAAAGTACAACATATTTATGTTTATAGCTATTTATAAAAAACAAACAAACTCATGCCCTTCTTGTTAAATTGGGTATCTATGTGACATACCGTGGCTAATCCAGTTCAGCTAACAGATACCTAGCTAGCTTATTATTACTATTTCAAATGTTCAGCCCACAACAAAAATTGTACTCTTTTCACTTTTATGAATGACTAATATTTCGTTCCGTGTCCGTTATCCAAAAAAGTGACATATTTTGGAAATGTTTTGCTCCTCGGATACAGGATTTTGTTTACAATTCCTCTCCTAACTGTTTATTTCAGTTATCCTGAAGAGATCCATTTCTCATTTCTTATATTTAGCATCCAAAATCATGAATGTGAGTGTGTTTTCTTTTCTATCCCCGAAAGAAATGCATAATGTCCCGAAGAGTCCAGTGCTTATTAAATATTATTTTTTAGTGATCTGAACTGTATAACTATTTGTGTTGGTTAATTCATACGTCTTCTGAAATAATCACATATTTTGTAGCTAATTTCCAGTCTGCCTGCTAACAAGAAAATAGTAATTACAGAATGTTTACATAGCTAGATCTAGCTACTGTGTTATATATACTGAAGCATCGATTCAGTAGATCGAATAGCTATAATGACTACACACACGATAACGGCATCATCAGCGTGACATTATCAAATATTAGTAAATTTGTGTGGACAGCAACATTTATTTTAGAAGTGTCAACAACAAACGTTTTGAAGTTATAAAGCAGTTTTGCACTTGAAAACAGCTTAAAACACTGCTTAGCCTGTTCTGCTAGGCGTCTTTACTATAAGGGGCTCAGTCAACACTGTATATTCTTAACACTAACTAATATCTGGAACAAACTACAGAAATACAGTTTTATCTTCAGTGGTATCCTGTTTTTCCCTTTTGGTTAAATGTTAAGCTAATATTCATTATAAGTATGTACCAATGTAATAGTAGTGAATATTGAGACTGATACAGGTCTGAAAAACTGGATGTAATTTCCTTCTGATCCAATAATGCTCTCTATATCATGAATGTGTCTTATATTGACTTGCCTTGTGAGCCATGTGAGAGTGATTTCTATTTGTAATATTACTAATAACACTTGATCACATTGTACACACTTTAGCATTTGTACATACAATAAAACAATGAAAGATGTTAGCAGAGCAGGTTGAAGCATCACCTCACAACTACAAGGTAACCTGTTCAATTCTGAGTTCAGGTTACTGCCTGTGTGCAGCTTTTCAGGTTCTGCCTTTGTTCATGCGGGATTTCTTCTGGGTCTTTGGATTTCACCCACTGTCCAAAACATGTAGGTAGGCATACTGGCCACACTGACCTGCCCTATGTTTGAATGGACATGAATGAATGTAATGCTTCTGAGATGATAGGCTCTTTATCCACTGCAATTAGTGAAGATGAATGAATGGTCTATATAACAAAATAACACTCAGATGTGGTTGTTGGTGCCAGAAAGGCTGGTATGAAACTCTAGGGATTTTCATGTGTAATTATTTACTGGTGTGGAAAAAACAATAACATCCAGTGTGCAGCAGTTCTGTGCCTAGAACATGCTGATGAGAGAAACCAAACGAGAAAGGCCAGAATGGTTCATTCCCGACAGAGAGACTATGGTACCTCAGATAACTACTCTTTAAAAAATTGGACAGTTGATTAAGTTCTTTGCATGGCACTGATACCACATGATTTGCTGATTGGATCATTTCAGACTGTATACAAACTAGTTATAACTAATAAAGTGTATTTTGCTAGAATGTATGCAGTACATGTGCCTTGACAGGACCTGATTATATATTATGCATCATTTTAATCAGTATTTCTGCTTTTCAGTATTTTCACTAGGATGACCATGAGCCATGCCGCCTTACATGATCTTGGAATAATCCGCTTATAAAACCTTAACCCTGCCCACATGGGAGGTGCTTAGATGTATTTACACTCTGTGCAAGGTTGAAACAATACAGTCAAGGCACATATAATGAGTAGGCAAGAGCTGGGATATTAACTCTGTTGGATGGCAACACTGAGATCTCCTCTGTACATACGACATGAATCTCTACATCTCTGTTTTTCAGCTGTGGGACTACATGAAGTTGAACCATCTGGTTAAATATGGGGCAATAACTGCAGCTACAGTAATTAGTAAGTTAGATATTTATTCTCATGTAACCTTATGATTTGTTGCTGTGTTGAAAGTACAGGAAGAGATATATAAAGGATTGACCTAAGAATTCTAAGCTCTATAAGGGTTTATTCAATACTCAAGCTGAATCTTCCATTTTCAGGAGATTATTAGAGTTAATCTGGTGAGGCAGCTTCAGAAAAATTGCTCCATAAGGACCTTGTGACTCAGTGTGCAAGAAATTATTCAGTGTACCTGTGCTGTAACAATTCTGTACAAGTAGTGTTCAAGATTAATCATATGCAAGCAATAACTTGCAGTCAGATTTGAGTGAGTGTGTAATCATGTTATATGAAATACAGGTTTGGCTGTGTTGAGAAAGTGGATTGCAGGTGGAGTTTGCTACAGTTGTGTGCGATTAGATGGCAGGACTATTCTCATCACTGGTGCCAACACTGGCATTGGAAAAGAGACTGCAAAGGACATGGCTAAGAGAGGTAAAAACATATCTAGTAACCACAATAACAACCTTACAATTGTTATATTTCCATCAAGACAGTGAGAGAGAAATAGAAACTTAGGACAGAAATAGAAACTCAGGTCTCTGATGCCTTTTAGGAGCACGTGTTGTAATGGCTTGTCGAGACCTCTCAAGAGCAGAGAAAGCTGCAGAAGAGATACGCTGCTCCACAGGAAATGGGAACGTTGTGGTACGGCATTTGGACTTGGCCTCCTTATGTTCAGTACGACAGTTTGCACAGGATTACATCTCCACAGAAGACCGATTGGACATACTAATCAACAATGCTGGTGAGATCATTCTACATTATATGGTGAAGTATGTTTGTATAATCATGATCCATAGAAAGGGAATTTGTGTGCAAAAAGTGTGCAAATACGTGTGTGCAATACACTACAGCAAACATTTTTAGAATGCCCGGTCCACATTTCTATTCTTCAATCTTGTAACTTCATACTGTTCTCTTTCAATTTCACTATAGCTATTAAAATAATTCTTTGGTTGTTACTGAATAATAAGGTGAGACTTTGACGTGTCTAAACTATTTCTGTCAGTTTCATTAATTAAATTGTTAACCCCCTACATGGATTTTAAAAGATCCTTATATATTGTAAGAATGTCATTTCCAAGATTGATTGAATACAAATATATCCGAGTGAATAACCACACTCCCACACACCTATACACACTGTTGCTGTTCTCTATTAGGAGTGATGATGTGTCCCCACAGTCTAACAGTAGATGGGTATGAAACTCAGTTTGCTGTCAATCATTTGGGCCATTTCCTCCTGACTGTATTACTCCTGGACATGCTGAAGACATCTGCCCCTAGCCGAGTGGTCAACGTATCCAGCATTGCTCATAAAGGGGGTAAGCATTTTTTACATTTTACAATATACCACCAAAATGTAAATGTACAATATGTCACCAAAAATGTAACAGTCCCTTATGTCTAAGAATTCTGCAATTTTAATCTATTTAATTCAGTTATTTATTCTCTAGGAAAGATCCATTTTAATGATCTCAACTTCACCAAAACGCCATATGACTCCTTGGTTAGCTACCAACAGAGCAAACTTGCAAACATGCTCTTTACCAGAGAGCTAGCACGTCGGACCAAAGGTTTAAACACACAACTTCTATAATGCATTTTAAATGTGTCCATATATCAGCTTAATAATGTCATTTATTTTAGGTTTGAATATAATTTGCTTGGATTGTTTTTGTCCTAATCAGGTTCTGGAGTAACAGTGTACGCACTGCACCCTGGAGTGATCCACACTGAATTGGGCCGGTATGTACAGAGACGCCACTATGTGCTCAGCACCCTTTTATTGATTCCTGCCCTCCTCCTGATGAAGACCCCTAAGCAGGGAGCTCAGACCTCTATCTACTGCGCTGTTACTGAGGGGCTAGAAAAATACAGTGGTTGCTATTTTAGGTGGGTTTATGATTATGTCCTGTATATAATTTAAATGTATATAAAGCACAGTGTATGAATGAATTGCATTTTATGATCTTATTTAATGATGCTATGCATTGAGAGAGCTGTATGATAAAACACTTTATATTACTTTTATATCATATCCGTGCACATGCATCAAGAAATATTTTCTTGGCTTTCTTTTATATCTTTTTACTGTAGTATACAATTTGATATCTGCAAATTGAAAAATGCTAGAAAAATTTACGAATTAATGATGAGAGCATGTGTGTAAATATGAGACTAAAATAAATTTGATCACAGTTCTAATATGATTATTGTTTGTCAGCGATTGTCAGTTGAAGGACCCACAACTGGAGGCTAAAGATGACCTTGCTGCAGTCAGACTTTGGGATGTGAGCTGTCAATTGGTAGGCTACAAAGAAGAAGACTGACCCCCAACAAGCTCTGAAGAATCAGAGATCTTCCATCACCATTGAATGCCTGCAGTGTATTTTTTGCTGAGTTCTTAACATCAGTTTGCTTTGTCTTCCTATGTTCCTTATGAGGAAGTTCCCATGTCTTGTCTGTTCCTGTTTTTTAATATTAGTTTAATGTTTCCGTTTTTAATGTACTACATACATATATATTTTTCAAATGAAACACACCTTTCCTACTATGTTCTATATAGATTATGAATAAATCTTGCCTGGTATTAAACAATATGCTTTCCAATAGACATCTGTGTACAGATAAGTATGCATGCTTAAAAATATGTATACATGCTTCGGCTATTATAGCTATTTTAATGTAATTATTAATACTTTGCTATTTCATGTGAATCAGCGAGTGTGTGTGTGTGTGTGTGTGTATGTGTGTTGTGACTGCAGACTTTTGTGTATATTTACTCACAGATGCATGCTATGCAACACTATGCATACTTAATTTTAAGTATATATAAAAATACATAAAAAATAAGTATGCATAGTATGCATACTCAAAAAGTAAGTATGCATACTTAATTTTTGAGTATGTATACTTATTTTTTTAAGTATGCATACTTAATTTTTGAGTATGTATACTTATTTTTTAAGTATGCATACTTAATTTTTGAGTATATATAAAAATATATGAAAAATAAGTACGCATACTTAAAACATAAGTATGCGTACTTATTTTTACTTAAAGCTTTTATCGTCATTTCAACCATATATAGCTGTTGCAGTACACAGTGAAATGAGACAACATTTCTCCAACACCATGGTGCTACATAGAACAAAGACAGCATATACTTAAGCATGCATACTTCCACAAGCCATCAGACTCCTCAATAACTTAACTGAACTGTACTGAGCACAACACACACATGCACATCAACTGTATGGACTGCACAGACCTACACCAAATACACACTACCAATATACATCCATCAAACTGTTTACATGCTGTTTTGCACACTATGTAGTAATTACACACTGGTGCTTGCTTTATACGCTAACTAACTAAAACTCTGCGATGTTTTCCCGCTAGATTCCCTGTTTGGTATTTTAATTCTCACGTATAATATTAGTAATATGGTTTCCATCAGTACAAATGCACACAACACTCGCTTTTCTGCAGTGTAAACTGAAGCTAAATAAATCTGCTGTGTAAACTGAAGCTTAACAAGTCCTTAGCTCTAAAATGAAAGAACCACACTGAATACAATATGGATTTTAAAAAAATCCATACAATATGGATTTTATTGACTGGTTCTGTTGTTTTTTTTTTTTTTTTTGTACGCATTATAGTCTTGAAAGCATTATATTCATTTGTAGAGAATTAGTAAGTTGGTAGTAAGTGCTTGGACCCCTAATAATCGCTCAGCTACCTTACCAATATGGCGTTACATTTGGTCTGTGCTACGGTGGCGCGTTGCATTATGGGATAGCCTTTTGCTAGCCTGAGAGCTGAATCAAGATCAGTTGTGACGTTGTTGAGACTTACAAAAACCCTTCCTCCGATGGCTCTATGAACAGATCTCAGATCATCATTACTGTTCGTTTTGTAAACCGGAAGTAATCCGCTTTCACGGATGATACGTTGAGGTTTTCCTCCATTGTCAACAAAATCATCAGATACGCGGTAAATAATAAGAAATAACAGAGTTTACAGGTTAAAGGCTGAAGATTCAGTCACTATTTTGGTTAAATAGACACAGTACAGGAGATTGGTGTCAAGATGAACGTGACTTTAGCTGTTAAGCAGTATATCACCAAAATGATAGAAAGCAGTGGACCAGGAATGAAGGTTTTGCTCATGGATAAAGAAACTGTAAGTATATAAATCTACTGTAATATGACCCAGATATCACCATGCAACATGGTCTACAGATAGTACAATGTCTCCTTATTGTCTGGCATTGTTGTGTTCAGATGAGCTCAGATATATACACATATCCAGGCAGGAAATCATATCAAATCAAATTTTATTTGTCACATACACATACATACAAAGTATGACATGCAGTGAAATGCTTTTTACAACTGTCCGGTATTTAAGCATAAAAAGGAAAAAGAAATGCAATTAGGGATAAAATTAATTAGGGATAAAAAATAAAACCAAAAGGAGATAGATAAATAAAGTATAAACTATATAAAATATGAAAATATATTTGAAAAATAGTGTGTGTATGTGATATATATATATATATATATATATATATATATATATATATATATATATATATATATATATATGTATGTATGTACACACACATACATAATGCGGGCAGTTTCTTCTGCCCACATTATCACTTGTACTTCCTCTATCCATCATATTACACCTGTTCTGGAACAGCTTCATTGGCTTCCCATTATTTTTCGTATTAAGTATAAAATTCTTCTTCTAACATTTAAAGCTATCCACAATCTTGCACCTTCATATCTTCTTGATCTTCTTCATACTCCAAAACAAACTCGTACTCTTAGATCTTCTTCTTCCACTCATTTCATTGTTCCCTCTGTCCGTCTTGTAACTATGGGGAATAGAGCTTTCAGTTACTCTGCACCTCAGCTCTGGAACTCACTTCCATCTGAACTCCGTAATATTGTTTCTCTTTCATTATTTAAATCTCAGCTTAAAACTCATCTGTTTAGTTTAGCTTATTCTACACAATAATTTGTACTGCTGGTCTAATTTGTATCGCAATGTAGCTATTCGATTTTGATTGTCTTTGTTGTTTTTTGTACGGTGACCTTGAGTGTTCAGAAAGGCGGCTTTAAATAAAATGTGTATATATATTTATATATATATATATATATATATATATATATATATATATATATATATATATATATATAAATGCATTTTTATGGTTGTCCTTAATATGTATTATGGTGTGTATAGAGTGTATAAAGCAAGTCCAGAGTTAAAGTGTCATAGTGCAAAAAAGGTTGTGCAGAAAAACAGTGAAGATGGAGAAAGAGGTCCAGTACTAGATCCTGGGTTTTTCCTGGTTTAAACTCTGAATGGCCTGCAAGAAGAAGCTTCTCTTCATTCTCTCTGTGGTTGCTTTTATGGAGCAGAAGCGTTTCCCTGAACGTGACAAAGAAAAGAGTCCATTGTTGGGATGGCTGAGGAATGAGGGATATTATTAATTTACCACCACTTTGTTTTCTTTCCATCACAGACCAGCATCGTGAGTATGGTTTACACACAATCTGAGATCCTGCAGAAGGAAGTCTATCTGTTTGAGAGGATTGAGTCACAAAACCGTGACAACATGAAACATCTGAAGGCCATCTGCTTCCTGAGACCAACCAAGGTGCCTGTGCTTTTATTAGAGAATGATTAACATCATTTAACCTGGGAAGAGTATAAAACCTGTGGCGTTAGACTGGGTTCGTAAAGAACGCTGTATGGATTAGTGATCTCTCTGCTCGGGAAAATCTGTAGCTGCAGTCTTTTCTGAAGTCATCTTGACTGTATGCTCCGCTCCTTCTGAAGGCTTCAGTGAGAACTCTGAAAGGTTCAATTCAATTCAATTCAATTCAAATTCAGTTCAATTCAAATTTATTTGAATAGCGCTTTTAACAATTGACATTGTCTCAAAGCAGCTTTACAGAACTTAAACATAAAACAAAAGTCATATAAAGATTAATATAATACAAAATTTCAAGATTAATATCAGATATATTTAAATGTGTTTGTATTTATCCCCAATGAGCAAATTTGAGGTGACTCAGGTGACTGTGGCGAAGAAAAACTCCCTTGAACGGTAAAGGAAGAAACCAGAAAGGTCCCCATGCGTCGGGGCTGAACGAGTTCACTTCGGCATCGAAGCCATTGTTCTCTCACACTATTATTATATATGCTATATATTCTAATTACACTACGTACTCTTATGTTAATAACAACACACATTGGAGTTTAGTGATGAATAGATAGACTTGCATTTCCATCTTACAGCTGTAGGGTCTTTGGGTCAATTCAGTGCTGAGGCTCTTTTCTTTCAGGAGTTTCCCATGTTATCTTTGTCTCTGTGGGTTATCTATCAGTTCTCTGATTTCCTTTTAGATTGTGTCTGGTGTTTACTAATGTAAAGAAATACAAATGCAAACCTATTGGATGTGTTAGGAATAAAAAAAGATGAGAGCATTGCACAGCACAATATAAACATATCATTTCTGTACCTGTGTGTATGTGTGTGTGTGTGTGTGTGTGTGTGTGTGTATATATATATATATATATATATACATATATATATATACACACACACACATATATATGTGTATATATATATATATATATATATGTATATATATATATTCATATTCATATATATATATACATATATATATATATATATATACACACACACATTAGATACGTTAAATACTGTTGTACTCAGGGTTTTCAAGTCCAAAGACATGCATTATAGGCACATTTACATCCTCTGTATTGTGTAAATGTCTGATTGTGATTGTGTCCTGCTTTCTCTCTCTCTTGCGCTCTCTCTCTCTCTTTATTTATACACAAGGCATGATCACACATTTAACAAAATGTTATTATAATCTTTAGGATAATGTAGAAAATCTGATTCAGGAGCTGCGACGTCCCAAGTACAGCGTCTACTTTATCTGTAAGTAATAGCACTGTCTGGTGCATAGCCCATATTTCCATATACAGACTTCTATTCCAACGTCATTGCATAATTCTCACACCGTTGAGATTTTCTTCCTCCAGTTTTCAGTAATGTCATCAGTAAGAGCGAAGTAAAGGCCTTGGCAGAAGCTGATGAGCAGGAGGTTGTTGCAGAGGTGCAGGTCAGTGAGTCTCATTTACAATGTTATCTTTTCATCTCCCTTAATAGTTGGGATTAACAAATATATTGATGTTTTAGGAGTTCTATGGAGACTTCATTGCTGTGAATCCTCATCTATTCTCCCTCAATCTACAAGGAATATCCAGGGTAGGAGACATGGGCTATGGCAGTCCTGTTGTATGCCATATTTTCAATAATATAGAAATAACACATAAACTTTTGTATATTTTAGTAAAAAATACATACATGACACCAAACCAGCTGTTTCACCTTTTAAGTGCTCATTAGTATTTCAGGTGAACGTTTTAATGCTAGTTGAGTCAAACCAACTCTCCTTATTCTCAGTTCTCCACTGTTTTTGATCCATGTGGTGTGTCTGTGGTGTTGTTTTTTCCTCAGGGTCGTAGCTGGGATCCCAGCGTTCTTCCGCGTGTCACTCAAGGTTTGACCTCTGTGCTGTTGGCCTTAAAGAAGTGTCCTATGATTCGTTACCAGCTGTCCTCTGACATGGCCAAGAGACTGGCTGAAAGTGTTAAGGTATGATGTGTTTTATTAGACCTCACTTCAGACAAAATACTTCAGTTTGGATGAACCTTTCTAACCTTTGGTATAACGATTAACTTTAGAGGGCTCTATTTCGAAGAAGTCATAAATGTAAGCTGGGATTATGCCGGTGTATTTCTAATTCTGTAGGGTATTTTTATCCAGTGGCTATCATGGATGTCTGAAATGACATTGCAACAAGTGTGACTTTGGAAATTTTGGATTCTGAAATAATGCTTATGTTGCTGCCTGGAGAGACGACTTAACAATCCTGTTCTGTTTTATTGATATGTTGTGCTTTTTTTTGTGAATTTCTTTTTTCTCAGACTGTGAGTCAGTCCTACAATCACTTCATTCATAATTATAAAGAAAACGATGTGGTATAATTAGAGAAAATGTAAATAGCACGCAGAAATGTGTTTGTATTTGTACTCTACATTTACGGCACACCTGATTACTGTATAAATCACATGTTTTACATTTGTCTTGTTCCTGAAGCACATCATCAGCAAGGAGTATGAACTGTTTGACTTCAGGAAAACTGAAGTTTCCCCTCTTCTGCTGATTCTGGATCGAAGTGATGATGCGATCACACCCCTCCTTAACCAGGTAAATAGCTTACGTTGTGTTTATTGGTTATGGTCACTGGAGGGCAGTAGAGGCCAATGTTCAGATGATGCTACTCATATTAAATGTTTAATACTTTTATAAGCAGAATTGCCTTTCTTTGTGAACCAGCAGCATTCATTATACTCTATTTCTGCATGTGTGTATGTGTGTGTATGTGTGTCTTTATTTTGTATATTTTATATTGTGCTTGGCCTGTACTTTTCCTCCTCTAGTGGACATATCAGGCAATGGTTCATGAGCTGCTTGGCCTCAACAACAACCGAATAGATTTGTCTCGAGTGCCTGGCATTAATAAAGACCTGAGAGAGGTGGTGCTGTCTGCAGAGAATGATGAATTCTATGCTAATGTACGTACTTCAGGATTTAATACTCAGAACTGCATGATTCAAAATGTTTCTTGTTGACTTATTATTATTATTATTATTAGACTAATAATTTTAATATGATATGCTAATATGATATTATTATTAGACTGATGTAGTTATTATTAGACTGACCCAATCAGGGTTAATGCAGATTCTAAAACTTATTAATCCCTTTTTATTTTTGAGTTTTTGCTCATTATTATTTAGAAATATGTCATGGTATGAAGTATGAACTATCGCTACCTGTTGCTTTTGCTCTTAAACAGAACATGTACCTGAACTTTGGTGAGATTGGAACAAACATTAAAAACTTGATGGAGGACTTTCAGAAGAAAAAGCCAAAGGGCCAACAGAAACTAGAGTCTATTACTGACATGAAGGTGAGGACCTTAAGAGAAGTCAGTTTATTTAGTTCTGGATGCAGCTGTTTCTTTTCCACAGGCACTGTGCCTTTAATCCTCTGAACAACCCCAGAACTGTCTGTTCCCTAGTTGAACTCGTGGGTCTTTTTTTTTTCCCCTCCATCTCATTACAGTAAGTAGGAATGTTACTCTGGAGGTTAACAGTAAATACACAAGACTGTAGAAACACATTAAAGACAAACACATTAAAATCAGCCAAACAATGAGTTTTCAAAGTTTGTTATTGTACTCAATGGGAATGTATCATTAAAGATTGAATGTACGGTACTGGTTAAAGAAGACACTTGCAGATGTCTGATAGTTAGTCAGTACTTTACAAGAATTTACAGTGCCACAATTTTACATGTATTCCTCCACTCTCTCTTTGCAGGCGTTCGTGGATAACTATCCACAGTTTAAGAAGATGTCAGGCACGGTATCCAAGCATGTGACGGTGGTGGGCGAGTTGTCACGACTAGTCAGCGAGAGGCAGTTAATGGAGGTGTCTGAGGTGGAGCAGGAGCTTGCATGCCAGAATGATCACTCTAACGCCCAGCAGGTACCTTGCACGACTCACACTCATTAACACATGCCTCACAGTTGAAGCTAAAGTGAAAACACACAGCTTTCTTGTGACTGTTTCTTCCGAAGTGGAGCAAAGGTGACAAAAAGCACAAAGACATGATTAAAGACATTTCTTGCTTTGGTTTGAGTTTTAAGGCTTTGCTTTATTGTTGGTCACATTTTCTAAGGTGTTTCCGTGTTCTTGCAGAATGTTCGACGTATGCTGCAGAACCCACGTTTGGCGGAGATCGATGCGGTGCGTCTGGTGATGCTTTATGCTCTGCGCTATGAGAGACACAGCAGCAGCATCCTGCCTAGTCTTATGGACGATCTAAACAGGAGAGGTGTGTCTGAAAAATACCGCAAGGTGAGTCTGTTGCTATCGACAGCAATCATGCTAGTAATTAAGGCTAAACTGAGTCATGACAATGTTTTTTCGACACAATCTAGTTTTACTTTTCCTCCCACACAACAGATGGTACAAGCTGTAATCGAGTATGGAGGCAAACGGGTCAGAGGAAGTGATCTCATTACTCCTACAGATGCTGTGGCCATCACCAAACAGTTTTTCAAAGGACTCAAGGTACTCAAGTGAAGTGTTTTTCCAAACTCATTTTACACATAGAGGTTGTGATGGATTACTGTGAGTCTGTGTGAACTGATTACAGAGTAAACTTGAGATTTACGGACGTCTGTCTACAGTATATTTGTATTTCATTCTGTATAGTCCTACTGACTGAATGTGTGTGTGTGTGTGTGTGTGTAGGGTGTTGAGAATGTCTATACCCAGCACCAGCCTTTGCTGCATGACACACTGGATCAACTAATTAAAGGTCGTTTGAAGGACAGTCAGTTCCCCTACCTCGGGCCGAGTTCTCTGCGGGACAGGTTCATACAGCACACACTCAGATGCATCAGTTCACAGTGATATAAAATGGCTAAGCCTCTGTTTTTTATAGCTGTGATCCTTTCATTTTAGTCTCACATCTCTTATCTGCTTTATTTGACTGTAGCTGTAGAACTGTAAGCGCTAGATGTTTCAATTCACATTATAGCCACAACACTGCTGCTACAGTTCTGGCTGTTAATGAATTAATATTTATGTTAATATTTTATTTATCACTAATAAAAATAATTGGCATATTTATTTCAGCATATAGTTTAACTGTAGTAAGTATGAGTATAGTTGTTGGTTGTTATCACGTGTCTCCTGAACTGCAACCTGATTGGTCAGTGAGAAAAGAAAGCACTGGACATTACTTAGTTTTAAGTAATGAAGCACTTTGCTCTGGAAAAATGTCTGCATTCTGATGCAATTGTTATTTTTATTTTATTGTTGTTATTAAAGCTTAGGATTACACATGAAATATGCATTGATGGTCAAACAGTAATATTTGAATGACATGGCTTTACTCAGATGTGTGTAATGAACAGGATGTACAGTTTTAGCAGTTTTAGAAGTTCACATATCTGAATAAATTCCAGTTTGTATCCTCAAAACATCCTTGAAGCCAGGAGATGACATCAGCTGAACCGCACCAAACGATTTGGCTCTTTTTTTTTTTTTTTTTTTTTTTAAAGTTATGGGATTAAATTAATGAAAAAATTAGGTTGGATCTTTATTAACATTATTACTGTAACAACTATCTAGCATAGCGCATAGATGTGTCACATGCTGAGAATGTCTTGGGAGCATTCATTTTATATTAAATATATGGCATTTAATAATTAAACACTAAACAATTATTAATTAATTATGTAATTAATTAAACCAAAGGTTTGCTAACTTATAGCAAATTTATAGCAAAAATATTGTACTTGCGTAAGTAGATAGCACTTCCGCTACACTTCTTGTCAGCTGTGTAGTTATTTGTTGAAGACTGTACGCTCTCTGAGGAGATGGTGAGCTGCAGCAATCATCTAGCTTTCAGTTATTTATGAGTATATCGCAGTATGTGTAAAATGAAAAGAGAGCAATTTCAGAGGACCTTCTGAGAACTTCCTTATTTATTTAGTATTTATTCATCTCATATGCAGTTATAAATGCAGATTGATGTAGTTATTGTACTTCTCATTTTTTGGGTTTCTCTGATTTAGACCACAGGACATCATTGTGTTTATTATTGGTGGAGCCACATATGAAGAAGCACTGACTGTGTACAACCTGAACCGCACCATGCCAGGTGTTCGCATTGTGCTTGGAGGAACAAACATTCACAACACTAAGAGGTCAGGAGCTTTTCATTATTTTCATCTTCACCTTTCCTCTGCAGAGATAGCTCATAGATGCAAAATTGCATGTGGAAGCAAGGAATCCAGTCTTAGCCAGGATTAACTAAAATCGATAGCAGTGATATGATGCATCACAAAACACACTGATTACTATGAATGTTGCTACTGATTTGACTGTGTTAAACATAGTAATGTTTCTTCACAGCTTCCTGGAAGATGTGACATCAGCAGTTGGCTTGAGTCATGGAGGAGACAGGGGGTCACACAGAGTCTCCGTGCATCCACCAACCAGGCGCTGAACGCTCCTCAGTAGTTCTCTTAATAAATATAAACTGTGCTGTGTGTGCTCAGAGCTGAAAGCTACTTTCATGTTTCCATCTCACTTGTCTCAGACATTCCTCTCTCCGGTGTCCAGAATATACCTTATTGTGAGTCAGAGAAAGAACTGAAATGATTTCTTGTGTCCAAAACAAAAGGTGTGTGTTTGTACATGTGATGGATCAGTGATGTTTAGTAGTAATCACTATGACAGCACTACAACAAGAACACTGTCAGCTCCTCCCAAGACGTGACTGTACAGCCTGTATGTATATCGTGTCTGATCTGAATGTAAATAAGGTAGATACCCATGTTCTTCCACTGAAACTAAAATAAGAGGCATCTACTGTATAGTCAGACTGTCTTTTAATATTTGAACTACAAATATATTACATTAATGTTTCTAATGCCCATGTGTACAGAGATACATTTTTTCCCCTTCTGATTTAAAAAGATAGTTGTGTGTGTATATATCATGCTGCTGTAATTAAATAATAATAAAAAAAAATTCTTCCTGTAATTGTATAATGGTTATATACACTCACTGTACATTTTAATAGAAACACTTGCAGTTATACAATCATATAAATGTGTGGCAGCAGTGTAATATGTGAAATCGTGCAGATTATGAGTTGTGATCTCTGTGACTTTAACTGTGGTCTGGTTGTTGGTACCAGATGGGCTGGTTTGAGTAAATAAATTGCTGAGCTCTTGCTATTTTCACACACAACAGTCTCTAGAGGTTACACAGAAAGGTAGTACAAATTATATATTATATAAAGTATCTTAAATACATTATAATGCTTATGTTTTTTTTATTACACATGATCGTTCAGTGATGACTGAATGGACACATGGGCATTTGCATTTAATGTAATGTATGGTTATGAAAACAGATTGTTTTTGTCTATTTTGAATCACATATGGGTTTAATGTAACTGTCCTGTGTGGCTCTTTTTCTTTATGATTTCTCTTTGCAGTTGTACAGTGTGACATACTTTAAGATATCCTGAAGGATGACTATTTTAATTATAAATTAAGTTTAATAAATGAAAATGACAGTATTGGTAATCACTGAACTTGTGTAAGATTGTTCCTATGATTAAAAAAAAAAATTAAAATATTTCTTCAAAGTGTAGTCTTTCTTTAGAAGGAAAATCACTGATTATGTTTCTGATTAAGTGCCATTACTAAGTTAATTCCTAACAAATATGCTTTGGTATATAACTCCTGATTGTGATAAAAAATAAAGTAGATGATATACATGAAGGGAAAATGGGAGCTCTGGTGCAGCAGATGGTGTTCCTGGCTTGCAGCTTGAGAGCCCCAGTTCTATGCTTAACATACTGTATGTGTGTCTTTTAAAGATTCATATATTTTTCCTGTGTATATGTGGGCTGCTTCTCGGTTCTCTATTTACCAAAAATTGTGTTAGACAGTTTGCTGGTTCTAATTGCCCATAAGTACAAAGCAAAGGATTTACAGAAGATTAAAGAATTAATGTATCAGTGAAAATATCATTTTGAGTGAGAATAATTATTCATGTTTAATTGCGTTTACTGATTTCTGTAAATAAAATTATACCCAAATTATGTTTCTAAATTGACAAGTAACATTATTTAACAGTAAGCGGATATATCTCCTTGACCTGATTAAATGCATTCACTGCTAATCCAGCTTCCCATTTACAGACCCTGTAAACCGGTCACCAATCCTGTTCCTGGAGATCTGCCTTGGTGCAGAATTCAGCCCAAATCTAACCCAACTGATCTAACTAATGAAGTGGATTTCTTATTCCAGGAGAATTTTTCCAAACATTCCACAGTAAGACTGCAGTAGATTTGTGTCAAACTTAAGTCTGGAGTCTCCAGGACTAGTCTGATGTAGCCGGTAGGGGGAGCAGTTTGGTTCGTTTATAAACCCGGTCCTATTACTCATTATGTTCTTCACTGCAACTCGCAGCGTCTCTCAGGGATCCACCCAAAAGCCAATGGCGAGAGTGTGTGTGCCCGCGATTTGTAAACCTTCACTATACGAGCCGACCAGACAGTCTGGAGACGGAGCGGCTTGTGACGGCGTTATAACGCTCCTAATCCTCGAGTGCACACAAAGAAATACAACAAATTCCACTGCTCAGATTTCTACAAGATAAACGGGATCAGTTCAGGAAATAAAGTCTTCACTCGTGTTCACTATGAAGAAGAGCCATCTGGTGAAAAGGGTAAGAACAAACCTACTCTTTTATTTTACCAGCAACCTCCTGCAGCAGTCTTATGGGGATTTGGGGTATTGAATATGTATATATACTATACTATACTATACTATACTATACTATACTATACTATATGTATATATATATATATATATTATAAATGTATATATGTGTGTGTGTGTGTATATATATATATATATGCTATTTCTTAGTATATACTATAATTTATACTAATATACTAAATTTGATTTGATTTTATATATATATATATTTTTTTTTTGTATATACTATATATATATATTTCTTAGTATATACAAATAGAAATGAATATAAACATATATATGCTATTCCTTAGTATATTGTATATACTTACTTATTTCTTAGTATATAGTATATACATAGTGTGTGTGTGTGAGTGTATATATATATACATTTATATACAATATATATTTCAAAGTTTACAAATAGAAATGAATATAAACATATATATGCTATCTTACAATATTGAGATGCTGTTTATATTGTTTTTAGGGTGATGCTCTTACATGATAAACAGAGTACATGATATCACTAGGGTCACCCCCTTTGTCTTGCTTTATCTATCGTGTAGCACGGAACCTTCCTTTTTATACCTCGGACTGTTTTTTTTTTAAATAATTTTTGTAATCAACATTTAATTATGTAAGTTAATTGACCACACCCTTAAAGTCAATTTTCAGCAGCACCGTGCTGTGTACGTGGGTTTATAGAAGAGTCTTTGTGTAAAAGAGTTTCCCCAGCACTTTAATTCCTCTGTTGTGTGATATAAGTCCAGATTTACTCTCTCCCTCTCTCTTTCTAACAGGGTGTTCAGGATGCCACACCACCTTCCACGCAGCCAGACAAAGTGGGCTGGATCCGTAAGTTCTGTGGCAAAGGCATTTTTAGAGAAATCTGGAGAAATCGATTTGTGATGCTGAAGGGTGACCATCTGTATATTTTTGAGAAAGATGTGAGTCTGATTTTCTGAATTTCTGGAATCATGATACATAATGATGCAAATGCATACGCATGTGCTCCTCTTTCCGTCTTTTTGTCAGTCCAGATCAGTTCTGAGTCGCCTACACCAAGGCCCTAGGTAGTTAGTTTAACCATCCTCTCTGTTGTGATTTCCCAGAGGTTTGTTCTCATTGAATATTGTAGCTTAAATTGTATCTGCTTCAGAACTGGCCATCTACCAGAATTTGGTTGATGCAGGAAAAACATTATAAACCTATGGCTTTTTTAAACAAACAGAGGCACATGTTTTCTGTTGAAGATATTTCATGTTCTTTTGTTTAAACATGGCATTTACTTTTTTGGACAACTCTATGGAAATTATGATTTTGGGTGACATGGAGCTGTAGCGAATAGTTTTGCTCACAGCTTCAGAATCCATGAGCTCAGGTCTGTGTGGAGGTCCTGTATCTCTCCTAGTGAGTTTCCTCATGGTTCTCTGTTTTCCTCCCACCTAACAACAAATCCCAGTAAGTGGATCTGCTATTCTATATTTCCCTAAGGTGTTCAAGTTCAAGTTAAATTTTTCTTTATTGTCAACTCTTCCACATGTACAGTACATACACATAGAGAATTGAAATTGTATTTCACTCAGTCCCAAGTGCATAATATTAACAATGGAATTTAAATAAAACAGTGCAAGGCATATGCAAATAAAGTTAAAAATGAGCAGACCAATGCTGCACAAAGTGACTGGTGCATGTTGTCGTATGTTAGTGGGAGGGGGGAGTGGAAGGACCTGGGGATGTGGGAGGGGTGTGTTGGGTTCATAGATCTGTGGTGCCTGGGGCAGAAAAGGGAAGTGGAGGCAAGTTCGAGAGCGAGTTCAGCTTCCTGTAGACATCTCCCTATCTCTCTCTCTCTCTCTCTCTCTCTCTCTCTCTCTCTCTCTCTCTCTCTCTCTATATATATATATATATATATATATATATATATATATATATATATATATATATATATATATATATATTGAAGACAGAAATAAACAATGAATAATAGATTGTTAAAATTGAATCCAGGTTTCTTTGAAATTAGCATTATAAGGTCTTACAAACAATACTGAGAAGTAGTGATTTTAACATATTTTTATTAAAGTGCAATGTATTTTCAGAAATGATACTGTGTATAATGTTTTATGAATGCATTGTGACATGTTTTAAACAAATTTATAGTACAATACATACATGTCCCTAACAGAAAGTGTTAAGAAGATGATGCAAATGATAGTAATTTGCACAGAAGTGTAGCAGATATATATCATAGCCTGAAGCGTGACTAATTTTGCAGCTCTGCCACTTTGGGAGACAGCACAGGGGTTTGTTCCAGTATTAGAAGACTCTCTACAGCTGGCTCTCCTCATTGCAGTCAGGACCATGCCTTTTATTCTTATGAAGACTGCAGTTGCATTTTAAAATCTTTCTGCATGGCCCCCAGTCTTTACAAATTCAGCTGCAGACTTTTGGATTAGGTACATTTGGGAGTACTCACGTTAGCCGATCAAAGGCGCAGCTGCACCCCTTTTTGTGAAGAAGGATCCCCAAAGCTCTGAATGCAAGGCCACACCATACACACATGCACGCTTTATACATTTGCAACACTGAGCTCATATTTAACTTCAAATGCTCTTTTCATTCCAGCGTGTCAGTGAAAGGATAGTTAACAGCACACTGATGATCCTATAATTATAATTCCACAGCTAGTCATTTTTCTGCTGTAAGTGGTAGAGGAAATGGTTGCTGCCTTTGAGTCAAATTGAACTAAATCTACAGTGTTATCAATGCTCAACTTATTTTTAAGAAATTGATCAAATTACACAGAATAAAGAGAGGACAAGCCATTTAGGTTATTATAAGAGCTGCTTTGATAGTTCGCAACTGTTTTCACTCTCAGGCCAAGTACACACGATGTGTGTTATGTGATGAGAAGCTGATTTTTGCAACCTAATTATCTTTATTTCTATTTTTTTTTCTATTTAGCTTTGTAAAAATGAACTTGGCAAGCAACTGGATGTATAGTCAAGGCAAAGGAAAAGCAATATGTACTGCTCTTTTTATTTAAATAGAGAAAGTACCTTACTTGGTTTATGTGGCATATTTATATTATGGTTTATATTAGCAGTTTATTAGTGCAGTATATTAGTAATACTATTAGTATTTTTATGTCTCTTTCCTCTCCTATAAACCAATGATAACATGAGGCCATGTTAAAAGTCAACGTACTGTAATTTACCTGCCTTATTTCAGTGGTTTAAATGGTGTATAAGCTTTATATTACCTTCTATTAGTACCACCTCAGCACTCAAACACCCAGAGCTATTTTTTTGTTCAGTAGCAGAGAGTGTCAGTGGGTTGCATCATGCTGCTGGTGCTGGCTGTCAGGTGTCTGCGAGTGAAAGGTACAGGGTTCTGGATCTCCCGACTGAGTGGCAGAATACACTACATGTTACTATTTTTATTACAGGCCAGTGCCTGCCAGCATGATGTCAGTGCAAGTAACTATATGATATATTTTGATTACTAGGCGTAGAGAGAAATGTTACACACCATCTACCTCTGATAAAAGGGATGTTCTTGCTCACATTATGTGCCATATACGATTTATACTATTAAGCCCCAATATTTGTATCAGTTACTGTTCACTCAGTTTCATACATTTTAAATTTAGCTGAAATTGACTTCCATGAATTAAAAAAATTCATTTGACAGATATGTCGATGTTCAGTTTGTTATTTTCTTCCTAGATGTTGTGCAATCATGAGGCAGCCTACTCACTGCTCTATTGTGTGCGTCTAGTTTTTATTGCATGTTTTGGTCAAAGACAGAGAATGAGTATTGCCAGAGACCCACTGAGGCATGGATCATGCTGCCCCTTGTTTAGGGAAAATGCAGCAGGCAGGGCAGTTAATGGCAAAGCTACAAGGGTGGGCTAGTTATCACTAAATGACTTGGCAACATCTTGTTTTATAGCATATAATCTGAATTATTTGAATTATAATCGAAATATTCTGAATATTTCTCTGCAAACAACCCTTAGAATTTAAAGGATAAGTGCATTCAGTGTAACTATAATGTACAGAACCATTTCTATTGTAAGATGTAGTGCAAATATGTGAGATGGAAATGGGCAGTTATGTTGTGGATAGTGTCTGTTCCCATTGATAAACTGTATACTGGAGGACTGTATGTTGTACGTCCTGTTTAAGATGCTATTGTTTTTAAAAATGAAAAAGTAATGCTTGATATTATGCTTAAAGTTGCTGGATGTAGTCTCAATGTTGGCTACACAAGTGTCAGGATAATAGGTTATGCCATATTTGGTGTTTCCAAAAGCTTTTTGTGTAAATGTATTACACAACCCGCACCATACAGCAGTAGGAGTGGGTCAGTTATGCATGAGATATTATTTGTGGTATAAAATGTTATCTAATGTAGTCATTGCAGTAGCAGTGTAATTACTCATACAGTGAATCATGACCTTTCAGTTTGAGCTACACGCATTTATTTAATTCATTTAGAGTAGCAGATGCTTGGGATTAAATATCTTTTATGGGGAAGCTAGTCACATCAATGCTAAAACGACGTAATGCTAAACAGACTTAAAAACATTTCCCATATCAAATTAAGGAATTAAAAAGTATCAAAATCCATTTTACACCTTTGGAAAAAAAAAAATAAATCAAAAACAAACAAAAAACAAAACTGGACATGTAATTGCAGGCTACATGGTTATATTGACTACAGCTAATAGGAAAAACTAATAGCAGTGTGTTCTATTGCTCCCCTGTGAAGGCTTTCCGCACAGACTGTGTGTACATAATCCCACTGCTCTGGTTTGTAAGAGTTTTAAATAAATAGTTAAAGAGAAGCCACTCTTGAGATCCTGTGCCTTTGTTTCCAAAAATCCTGTGGCTATGGTCCAAAAATCATTAAGGTTTTGCACTGCTGTAATAAATAATTAAAAGCATCATTTAATTCACCTTAAATGGTTTATTTTTAATTGCAGCACCAATGTTTTGCTGGGTAACCTACAGTATATACACTAACAATTTCAAAATACATATCCTTCAAGTATCATCTTCAATTCCTTAAAGAAATGTAACACATAGTTGACTGGCATCTCTAAATTGTACAAAGTGTGTAAGTGGAAGAGTGTATGATTGTGGAATGTAATGAGATGGCACCCTGTCTAGGGTCTAGAATCCTCTGGGACAGACTCGAGGGTCCCCATCATCATGTGTAGTATAAGCGGTACAGAAAATGGATGGGTGGATGGATGATTTCATGATGATTCAAGATTTCATCTATATGTTTGGGGTTGTTGTCTCCAGGATCAGTTTATTGGCCAATGAAAAATGGTATGGAATTCTTGGGTATATAAGGGTATATAATTCTTGGGTATACAATCCTTTTTATTTCTCCAAACATACTTTCTGATTTATCTAAAGGCTTTTTAGAAGTACTTCATATAAACATATACTGTATATGTTTGTATTTATGAATACTTCCTTTTTTAATCCATTTGCACTGGAAATGCAGTCGAAGTATATTAAATGTGTCTGGATATATTTCCCATCACTGAATTGTGCAAATGCATTGAAATAGTGGAATAGCATCTTTTTTCATATCACTGAACCATAATTTGAAATAATATAATCATGTAATGACATTACAATTAATAAGAATGAAATTGTAGCGGATGCTGTAACAGAAACTATTAATTCAGGAAACATTATACTGTGATTTCTAGTCCCTTAAAACGCATGTTTAGAAGACCAGTGCAAACAAAGCCACTAACAGTACAGTTTTGAATGTGCCTGCTTTTCTCCTAATGCTTTTTGTTCTTAATTGCAATCCCCATTGTCTATGAGGTTGGTTGGTTAGCAAGTTATTTTTAGACGGTTAATCCTGGGATCAAGATGGCCCCCTTTTTGAAACACGCTGGCCTGACAGCATGGGAATAAAATATTGATGTGATACAGAGAACCCTGGTGACCTCCTACAGGGAACTTTTACCACATAAAATCATTACTCCTACATTCTCTGTAACCGAGTGTACTGTGAGTTTTAACTACGTGAGCCCAGTTAAGAAGGAGGAAAGAGGTTATCCGTATAGTACTAGGAATATACAGATTTCTAGAATAAATGTGTCGAATTTTGTCTCCATTTCTGATAAAAGTGTATACCCTCTGTGTATATTTTATGATGCCTTTATACAGATGGTGCGTTCAGTCTGCATGCTGTCTGATACGATGGTCCATCAAATTTGAGCGCTTTGATCTTCGGACCAAACCTACTTACTAATTCCTTTGTTGCTCCTTTCTGTTGCTATGGTGAATACTTAGTAACCATACAGAATTCGGAGTCTGTACGCTGTAGCTGCCAGTTTACCATCTTTCCGGGGTCACTGCAATAACACTGCCATATAGAGGTGGTTTTGATATCTTTCATTTCAGATGCTTTGTGTCTTGGTCTCACAGTGATCCCATGTGATTTCACCATGGTCCTCTGGGAATTGTTGTCTCCCAGAGGAGATATTGTGTTTTGGCTCATTGCTCAGACTTAATAAATATATCCATTTTTTTCACTCAGCCAGCTTAAATGAGGATTGACCTGTGTATAAATGAGGCATTTTCACAGCCACCTCACAGGCAGAATAATAGGAAGAGCTAAACCAGTTGGGAACAGCACTCGCCTTTGTCTGAAACACAATGTCCACTCTAAAGCATCTGTGTTTTACAGTGAGTTCAAAACTGATCTTGAATTAGAAATTAACATGTAGTATAAAGAAACTCAAATGTAGCAGTTTATGAGGTTTTATAAAATGTTAAGATGTTATTAATTCTATGTTAATTCTAAAAAATATTTTAGTTTAAAAATGTGTCTCTCCAAATGTGCTGAAAAGCTTCTTTAGTAATATGCATGCTGTCTCTTTGTCTTTATAGCTGCTTCTTCGGTATCCTCTTTAATATCGTTTTGAATCCTCTCAGTCATAATCTTTATCCCATCCCCCCTCACATCATTCCTGTTGTATAGCTGGGTTTTTTTTTATTATCATAAACTTTGGATCTGTTTTTACTGAACAAAGGTTTTTTCCATTTTCTTCATACATTTACAGTTTGCGTTTGTGAAGACTAAGCTTTGAGTCCTCACTGTCACAGCATGGGCTTAATGATAACAGATATCAGTAATTATCCCTGTCCCTCAGGCTGCAGTCGATGTGGCCTGCTGTGGTCCACTGTCAGCGGCACAGTCACCATGTGAAAAGGACACAGATGGCTGTCAATTATTCGACACATGAGAAACAACTTGTACCCTTCCATGTGGTTGAGAGGGTAATTTGTGCTCACAGCTTGTGCTTCCCCCGACACTTCTTTGCAGATGAAGAATGATGGTAAGACACATGAAGTGTTTGACCTGGCTGAATACGAACGATCGGAGGAGGTCCGAAAAGCCAAGAGTCGCAGCAAGAAGAACCACAGCAAGTTCACTCTGTTGCGCTGCCGGCAGCCTGGGGCCCGAGTGAGTCCTCACTGCACACACACACACACACACACACACACACACACACACACACACACACACACACACACACAGTGAAGTAAATCATGGGTTATCAGTGGTAGGGATCCTAACTATACCACCAATATCATTAATACTTACACTTAAGTTACGCTTAACTCTGAAGGTAAAGCAGACACAGATGTTGTGCCTATCTGTCTGTTTAGAAAACTGCTTCCAAGCTATTTTTGATGCACCAAAAAATGAGTTATGGTAATTACAATTGACTGAGACAGACAAGAGTATACCTTAGAATTGAAAGCGTTTCACCTGCAGGCAAAACACTTAAAATTCACTTGATTTTTCAGTACCTTCTGTTGACTGAAACATACATTTCTTATTGAATAATGAGTTTTTTTCTCTGTAGAAGACAGAATACATAATGGACTATAGTCCAGATCCTGTTTTTGACTACACTATATTGCTCTGTCACAACAGCAAACCCTCAACCTGAGGTATCTCAGCATCTGTCAGTGTATTGTCATTCTCTTGGCTCTGAGTCAGGTTATTGTCAAGGTTTGGTGTGTTTAATCTCACAAAATCATACAATGCATACGGTTTTTGGATTGTTTTTTCTAGAAATGTATAATCTGTCATTTTTTAAAGAAAGGAGTAGGTCCAAATGGAGTATGTCCTTTTGTCTTTTACACTATAGTTCTTGGATGTAAAATGTGCTGTAGTTGATTATGCTGTATCTGATCTATTGTAAAACGTACAGCTGCCTCTAACAATGAGGGGGAAAGTGTGTGTGTGTGTGTGTGTGTGTGTGTATGTATGTGTGTGTGTTGCTAAAAGAGGGAGTGTTTCCGTACTAAGGGTCACCCATCTGTAGTTCTTTTCTAAGTATTAAATTTTATGATTTTAGATACAATACACGGAACTGTTTTACGCCTGAAATTTCCTGATTTTAGGCTTCACACAAAGTAGATCTCTTATCAGTACTTATATTTTTCTTTCCACTCAGTAATTCATTTAGCACTGCTATAAAAGCTATTTAATAAACATTTTTGTTGATGATTCAGTTTCTGTTATGAAATACATATATATGTACATACATATATATATATACAGTATATATTAACTTTCACCAAAACCACACAGTCTTGTAAAAGTTCTAATTTTTTTCTCTTTTTTAGACTCCCAATCTTGTATTCTTGGCTGTTAGTCCAGAGGAAAAAGAGTCTTGGATCAATGTTCTGAACATAGCCATTATAAGAGCCAAAAACCGCATTCTGGATGAGGTAAGCATTTAAACCTAATAAATTCCCTCTGGTGCTCTTTGTTTCTGGATTTTTTATTTTTATATATTTGTTCCCATAATTGTTCTTTGATCACATGCTCCCACTTCCTCCCATTCACTCCAGTGTCTGCTTTTCTATTCTGTTTTTTTTTCTTACATGATTTGTCCATATTAATGACTTCTTCCAGCCCCAAGCATTCACCCAGTTATTTATTTATTTATTTTATTTAATTAATTATTATTTTTTTTTTGCATAGAAAGGTTTGTGTTTGTAATAATTTTAGAAGAATGTGCAAAGCACTAGAGCTGCAAACATTTTTGAAGAAATTGCAAATTGTCAGCAGTGTTTCTGTTAGTAGGTGTATTCTTGAAACTCATTTTAGCTAAGCCTCATTACCATAATCATATCATACATAAACGTGGTTGCATTGATAGGCAGAAATCAGATGAGCTCAGTTTATTAAAGTGATAAGCAACTTTAACCATCTCATTTTTTAAAAACAAATGTCATCCATTACGTCATTTTTGTAATATCCTTACCAATTTAGATTTAGTTTCCAATTTTGAGAAGCTAAGACAAATCTGCTGAGAAGACACTTCAATGTTAGCTGTGAACTGTGTAGTCCCAGCAATGGTAACGCTTCACTTTCTGTGAAATGTGAAAACACTTCACATGTGAATTTATACAGTCTGTGAATTAATCAACTCCTCTGTAGAGAATGTAGTATATAAGGAGCTGTGAGTTTGCTATGTCGTCTACAGAATAAACTTGTACAATTAATTAGCACTTAGAACCAGATTTAACCACTGTACCATTTATTGTCTTGTCAATAATTAACCCAAAAGGGGCTTGTTAAAATGAACAACATCTGTCTGATATTGACTTACTTTTGATTAAGGTTCTTCACCACTTCATCCAGACCTTTACTTTTTATGTCTTTGCAGGTTATAATTGAGGAGGACAGCCTGTTGTCTCACCCAACACGTGACCGCGCTAAGATCCCCCTTGGGCGCCGCTTGCCCACTCGGGGTCATCTTATGGCTGTGGTGGGTGACTTTTCAGTATTGATTTGTCCTCAGTCAGAAGTCAGTTAATAAGAGAGAGAAGTACTGATCCCTTTGCTGAAGAGTTTCTAATATAAACTGATAGAGCTTTAAATATGTTCCCATAAAACCAATATATAAGGAAATATGACATTTTAAAAAATTATACTTCAGTGATATTGAGCTGGATGTCCTTATAATTCTTCAGTGGTTGTGAGCTTGATGTTGATGATTCATCCACAGGCCTCGACCTCTTCAGATGGGATGCTGACTCTGGACCTTGTGCATGAGGAGGATGCTGGCATGCTGGAACATGATCATGCTGTGTGGGTAAAGGACCATCGGGGAAACCTTGACTTGTTGGCTCCTGCACGAAGGCGTGCTGGTACTGATGTCTCGAGACCCCGAGACACTCCCATGGAGGGCAGGGTGAAGACCAGTAGCCTGCCCCGTGAGAGTGAACTCTCCCGGAGCCACGAGAGCCAGACTCATACTCCTCAGCAAAAGAAGAAACCTGTAGCCCTTGGGAGAATTCACTGTGGCTCACTGGACAACACTAGGAGTTTTACAAGCGACCTTCAAGACATAATCACCCAGCGTCTACAGAGGACCCAGGAACTATTAGCGGAGATCCAGGGGCAGGAGCCCCAGAAAGGACGAATGGGTTACTATCCCCATCTGAGGGGCATAGACTCCCCATGGCTGTGCCATTTAAAGGGCTCAGATTCCCCCTTGTCTAAGAGTTCCAGCTCCCATAGTTCATCTCATGGGAAAAGCACAGACTCTCCCTTCCGAATTAAGGCCAAGGATTCACCCAGCTCTAAGAAAAAAGAATCTCCTTGTGTCAAAGGGAAGGATTCCCCTCATTCAAAATCCTCAAAGTCATCTCACTACAAGGACCAGTTCCGTTCAAAGAGTGTTGATTCACCCGATTCAAAAGCTTCATTCTCACCCAGTATGAAATGTATTGATCTGACCTATATCAAGGGTTCAGAGTCACCCATTTCCACCAGCAACAATTCACCCTATTCAAAGGCCGTAGAGTCACCTAGTTTGTGGCTTTTGAGTTCGCCCCAGTTTAAAAGGATGAAGGACACCGACACATTTACAGAGTTGCTGGACTGGGAAAGTAGGAGGGCAGCGACTGAACGGTTGCTACAGGAAGCAATCTCCTCTTGGGAGGAAGCAAGAGAGGTTCTGGCAGAGGTGAAGGAGCTCCAGGCTAGACAGAAGCAAGCAGAACAAAACCAAACGCCAACTACTTCAACACTCTCAGAGAACAGCAAGCAGGGAAACACCTGACAGCTCCACACCTAGTCACACTAATGTAAACTAGTAGAACTATTCTAAATAAATTACACGAGAGAGCACAATAAATATATAAATTGCACTGGGAATGTTTTGCTTATATTTTCCTGCACTATATTCCCTTATACAACATTGTTGATAATTCATTCTTAATATTCCCTTCTACACCTCAGGCCCTTGTCTTTGCACTGGAAGTTTTTGCTGTAAATTTTATTGTAAGTTGTACCCTTCTTTTAAAATATGTAAAGGTTCATCTCTATCTTAAACTATCATCAGTGGACTTCCTGAATTTCTATTACCTTATTTACAGTTGGAGTCGATGTTCAATCTGTTTACAGCAGCTGCATATATGATGTGACTGTCATGTTCTCATACATATCATCTCACAGAAAATGTGACCAAAATGTACATTTTTGTTTCATTATAATCTTTCTATTAAACAACTGAAATACATCTCAATGAATCATTGCATTGTAATCAGTGTATGTGATCTCATGCTAATTCAAAGCCTATCAAAGACCCACACATCAACTGACCTAGTTAATCACACTTTTACTATTTTGTCCATATTAACATTAAATTGAAAGTTCAGTAGTGCACTTCTGCTTCCATGTTCAGAGGCCTTGTAATGTCTTGAGTAATGATAGTGATTTGCTTCATGAATGCATGCTGATAAATGGCATCTTTGTGAGCTGCAGAAGCTACTTATTTATTTCATTTGATTCTGTCGAGTGAGTGTAATTGTATGGTTTTAATTACAGTGGATGTGAAGGGTTATAGTAGGGTCAGCTGAATGTAAAGCAGTACCCTTAATATACTGTTTGCTCTTTTGTGCGGTTCCTCTTTCAAGGCAGAAATGTGAAAAATTATTATGAAGATTATCTAGGAGCTGGTCTTAAGTGTATTAAGAAGAACAGTCTGTCTATGATGAGAATCTGTTTACAGCTAAATTTCCTATGCCAGAGTAGGTGTGAGTCATAGGCCACTGAATTAATAATTTGGCACTGAGCTGATATTTATGCAGTATGGCCTTGGTTGCAGAATGCTTGACTAATCACATAGTGTGTGTATTCACATCACTCTGAACAGCTGAGATACTGTAAATGTACTTAAAGACAAGTGTGAGCTCACCATGCTGAAGCAGGTGTGAAGTATATATTATTAAACTCTAACTCTAGCTTCATATGCTCTCTGTACAATGACAAGCTGTCAACAACAGTGAAAATTTCCAACAATTAAGGTTAATGTCTAAATGTCTAATGTGTAGTTGAACCTGAATGCAGTTATGATTATAGATATGTTTCATTTAGAACAAGATCTTGAGAAATAGTTATTACTGGTGTTAAAATAATTTATGTATGAGCTTTGGCCTTAATCAGCGCCTCTATTATGGAGAAGGGTGTTCATGAACACAAACACACTTTATTATGAAATTGATTCTCGTCATTGGGCGAATGGTACATGACTGAAAGTCCCTAATCCCCAGTCCAGACCTGTCTTTGGTACTTCAAAGGATTCAAATATTCAGCAAAGGTGTGTTTTTTCACAACTAGAATAAATGATTCATAAGCTAATCATTTTTGACTGTCAGCTCACTTCTCTTTCAACTAGCCCAAGATTCAGGTCATTTATATCTATTCGGAGTCACTACCACAGAACCACAATACATAGCAATATACTGTATTGTTATTCTTAGCATTTTTCTAGCAGTAATTAGGTAATCGTTTAGTGAGTATTATCTGTGGTTTCCCCATGAAAAGGTAATGGGAATTCCAGCTATTGTCAGGCAATGAGAATTAGGTCACCTCACCAGTACAAACCAACTCTTTCTGTTCATTAAATAGTAAAGCTCAGTAAAGATTTTAGATGAACTAAACTGAATAGTTTACAATATTTGTAATTTAAATAAATGTGAAACAAGCAAGATTCTTCATATGGGCAAGTGACAAGCTAGGGCTAGATCTGGTGGGTCTGTTATGATTTAGGGACCTTTTACTATGATGGTTTGTGTCCACTTGTGCCCTTAGAGGGAAGCATGACTGCAAATCAATACAAAGCGTTAAAACAGTTCCAACCTGAAGGAAGTGGTCTCTTCTCTGTTTCAATGTTGTTCCACATCCAGCACCAGCATCAGAACAGAAACATGTGGGAATATTTTTAGGAGAATGGTGTTTTACCTGCCAGTGTACTCCAAGAAACTTGTATAATCTGTGTCAAATATTACTAAAGCTAATATGGTGGTTTTTGGTGGTCTAACACCTGTGTTGTTTTTGCCTTAAAGTTGTCAACTTTGTGTTTTTTCCATTGGTTGTAAGATTCCAGCATTGGTATTATGGGCATATCTCACTGTAATCATATCATAAATAATGATCATTCTTTCAAATAAAGCTAGACATGATCAATTACTGCTATACAGATCCAGGTGTTCACAGCAAAGAGTCAGCTCACATTGACGTGTTCATGAAGGATACATCACTAATGTCCAGGGGCTGGTGATCAAAAGGAAGGGGGTGTGCAAATAGGAGCTCATGTCGCTGCACTGTTGCTTATATATAGAAATGTTCAAATAGAGGTGCTATGACACATTAGCAGCATAATGTGTGCATGTATATTTGTGTGTGTGTGTGTGTGTGTCTATGTGTGTGTGTGTGTGTGTGTGTGAGAGAGAGAGAGAGAGAGAGAGAGAGAGGGAGAGAGAGAGAGAATGAAAGGTTTAGCAGTATTTGACAGTTTTGACCTTGAAGTGATATTTTGCTAGTCATAACAATGGAATCAAACTGCATTTTTAATTTTTTTAAATTTAAATGCTAAAAAGCTACAAGGGCTTTTAATTATTAGGCCTAAGGCTAGGATTTGATTTGGTGTAGTATTAATTAGATGCATTTAATTAATGTCTAGAAGGTCCGTAATAACTAAGATATGAAATGTGTGTGTGTGTGTGTGTGTGTGTGTGTGTGTGTGTGTGTGTGTATGAGAGAGAGAGATGGTGATGGATGGAACATAGCTTTGTGAATTCGTACCCTTGCAGGAAAACCTTTAGTGTGTCTCAGCTGAATCAAATGACATTACAGTGATGACATTGTGGAACTGGGGCCGCAGAGCCATATGCTAAACCCCTGTTCTTTCAGTCACAGTAGTATTTTCCTTATAGAGAGAGTGGCAAAAAGAATAGCTGCTGAAAATGACCCATATTCACAAATACATCAGTCTCTCAGCAGTAGAGAGAGAAAGGGCCATATGGCTTCTCCACTTGGGAGATGCTTTGCCAGTATGTTATTGGTCAGTCATCCCTACAGTATGTGAAACCATTCTTACCTCATGCACATAATGCACCAATGGAAGCAAATGATCATTGGCAACATTGGCATGAAATACACTGTAGATAACCTTTATGTGATAATGAGAGATACATTCTGACAACCACATTACCCAGAAAAAATGACAAATAATAACAACATAAAGCAATAAGATATATACTAAGTGTACATTCTTTTAACCATTAATGTGTATTTATTATGTTAAATACGTATGTTTGTAAAAAGACCTAACATTAGATATACACCTCATTGTCCCAGCTTGTTATTTAGCTGTTCATCATTAATCATATTATTGAGTAACTACAATGTAATTACAAAGTAGTGGGGGAAAAAATGCATTTGCAAAACTGAAAAAAGTACATAAAAGCAGCATGTCAAGAGTTTAATGAGTTTAAGGAGACCAAATGACAATGATAAAATCATATTCCACATTATCAAACCCAGAACAAGAATTAGAACAACCATATTACAATGTTATACCATCTATAAGCTGGTAGCTCTTGAATTGTTTTATACATAGCAACTAAAAAATATCAATTGGTATCTCTTTCAAAACGGTTAGGATTTTGTATATTTTACAAGATGTAATATTGCAGAAAAAGTCACAGATAGTTTGACACCTACCTCCATTAAGCCGAATAAAATGTTTGGTCAGGTCATATTTTTCCCAGTATTCAGAAAATATCCATTTCTTAGTGATTTAAGGAACTTGAATACATTTTTCAGAGACTAATCCTCTTGTCTCTCCTCAACTCCAGGGTCAACGGGGCAAGGTTTCTTTTTTAAACATATTAACTCTGTGCATGGATCACCATAGCCCAACCATACATTATGTTATGTATTAAAAACAAAGGTTGTTGCACTGTTTTTAAACTAAAATCTATTAAGATAAATGCAAAACCAGCAGAGTGCGAATATGTATGAACAAATATAGAAAGCATGAATAGGAAGTATTATCTGTGAGCAAGTCGGGAAATGCCAGTGGGCCTGTACAAATCTCTGTGTTTGGAAAGATGGAAAAAGAACAGTCCAGTTAATCAAAATGGTACAAATATTTCTGTCTACTGTCCTTCTTGGTATTTTTTTTTCTGCTGGGTGGGATATATGTCCTTGTACATTCTTAGAGTTGTATATTTTTTGAGACTGTGCCTCAAACATGAGTGTCCAGGATTATGGAAAACAGTGCCAAGCATTAATTATGAATACATTTATGATAACACAGAGGCCATTGGGGAAAACATGTTTAATTCATCACTCTCTCTGTGTGGATAATTATAGTTTCTAATAATTTAGACCACATAATAGTATATTGTGCTAGGACGAGATGTTTCCTGGTTCCAAGTGGTGCTTGAAAGATTCCAAATTTATCTTCTAAATAACGTGTCCGTAAATACTGTGTCAACATTCACAATGGATGGTGATGCTGATAAACCAATATAAACTCACTCAGATTATATAACCAGATTTTAAATTAGTTTATATGGCAAAGCTCTTAATTTATCTCCACTTTTCTCATTCTACACTCGCTGACATTTACCAAGTCACACAAACATGATCTATTAATCCAAATAAATATCAGGGTTATGTAATAAAGCATCATGTCCAGCGTTTTTTTTAATGCAGCTGCATTATCACAAAAGCTACATGCTGGATTTGGCATAATCACTTCTCATCTGTTTGTCTGGTACACACAAACACCTATTTATATATAGAAAAAAATGATTTCTATATAGGTTTCATTTGCTAGCTTGTCTGTATTACGTACATCTGTAAATCTAGATTTTATGTAGCATCATTTGCATTTCCTGGTAAGTAACTGCTGATTGTCTCCCAGTAGTCCAGTTGTATTTGTATATAGCTTTTGTTAATATATAATGTATACAAAAAGGCACATATGTGTTGGGTTATATATGTTTTCTCCTGGGATTAGCATAAACGTTGTGTCACACAACAAAAGCCAAACAGTGTTCATCAGCTGCTGAACAGTCCTATCCCCCTTTATGCCATACCCTCCATATAAGGCTTCCACAGTATCGGCCATGCTGATTGGACAGCTTCTGCTCTTCAGGCAAGGCAGTGGGGGTCGTAAACAACGTGTTCATGCATGAGCTTTAGGCTGTGTGACATGTAGTTGTATATGTGAGTGCAGTGATTCACCTTACATCAGATCTCTTGAAATCTAACATAATATAAATTATATTTTCAACATTGCATCAACGATAATCTCTGAAATGCTAATGTACACCTGACCTGCTTACAATTCATCACATGCACATGTGCTTCCCATCATCACAAAGCCTAGTGTGTTTGCATTGGCAGACATGGACATGCAGGTGAATAGGATGTTGAGTAATAGTATACTAGGCAAACTAGTATGCAAACATCATTCGTTAAACTGGAATTCAAAACCACATTTCAAGCTTTGCAGGTTGGTATGGAAAACTAGTTTTAAACATGAAGCTATGACCTACCTTTCAGACCTATGCCAACATATTATATGTATATATTACATTGTGCAGTGGGATTAATTTTGATTCCTACATTCATTCATAACAGTAAATTAAGTAATACTTTGTCTGGGATGGAGGGTATCTGATTTGAATGGATATGAGTGTATATTACTGTTCCCTGTAAAACAGATGCACACTGGTCTCAAATGCAAGGAGTTGCTTGTACATATTATCATGTCATGAGCTGAGCACTGGGATGTTTTTTTTTAATTAAATATGTTCCCTTAGTGATGGCTGGTGAAAGAGCTCCTCCAAGTGGTAATCAGCATCAGATACAATTATATTAAAATGTAATGGTTTGTTTATACCCACACTGGGGCATTTATAACACATTTATAGGCACTGCGTGTATCTTTTATTAAAAAAAAAAAAATGCTGGATGATTTACATAAAAGCCTTGTTACACAAATAGACAAAAGAAAATCGAAAAATAAACAAATTGTAGCAAAACTGTACATACTATTTATTTATTTTTCTATTTTTTTGTCTGTTTGTATTTACATTTGTATTTTCATCTTATTTTTATTGTCTGTGTTGTTGTCTTTGTGTTCTGGAAGTATATGACACAAACAATATATATATATATATATATATATATATATATATATATATATATATATATATATATATATATATATATATACACACACACACACACACACACACACACACACACATACACACACGAATTAAAGATTCAGTGCTGTAAATAATGGAATTTTTTTAATCCGCCAATTAGTGCTCTGAAACAGAAATTCAGACACACAGTGTTAATATGGGGGTTGGGTGTCAATGGGGAAGCAACAGAACAGTTGGCATAGAGTCAAACTGTGCATCATACAGGAGTGTATTTAGCTCTGATTAGCTTTAGGATGAAGAGTATAATGATTTAGATCTCCACACTGTTAGTGTCATGATGTAGAACACACTACAGCTCACTTACAGTGTATTGATTTAGAATTCTATACTGCTATCACTACATTTTGTTATAGTTTAATGATTTTAAACTCCACAAAACAGTGAACTGAATTCCTAACACAGTATTTGGACAAGGAGTCTGAACTGAACATTTTCATTTCAGTTTAGGAAAACTTGTTACCAGTGGGTGGATTTGTACATATAGGGCCAAAAAAACCCCCATATTGTTCATTTGAGCAGATTAGCAGGTGAATTTTCCTCAGCTGATGTATTTTATCATTAGGGGTGAACATATGCAAATAAATGTTCGGCTACTATCCCAACAAAATCTGACTATGGCAGTGTTTAGCTGGTTCTTGTGCCTAGAAAAACTTAATGCTATTAAATAGGAAATGAATAATTAGTTATCCACACTAAATGAATATATGGGTATTTAGATTTGGAATACGTTTTATTTTCTGTTCAACAAGAAATCTTACTGTAGCCATGTATACAAAGACTAAACTGACGTGTAAATGATGTGAACAGTATGGTACTATTTATGTAAGTAGATTATGTAGAGTATTTTTCTTCTGTTAACAAAAACAATTAGCTTGAATTGCAAGTGTGTAAGGGTCACTGGACTTTAGCGTTGGACAAAATTTATGCCACAATTACCCTCACCCTATTTTTTTTTCTTTTTGGATATCACTCTGCATATGTGGGCTCCCTCCTGCTTCCTATCACCTACCATAAACATTTAAGATTGTGGACTGGACACTCCAAATTGCACATAGATATAAATGTAGGTATACATGGTGCCCTGTGATGGACTGGCATCCCTTCTACAGTGTATTAATGCCTCACACCCAGTCTTCCTGGGATAGGCTTTGGCTTAACGTCCTCCATGACCATGATAAAGCAGTTACTGAAGATGAATTAATAATGAATAGTTTACCTTAAAGTAATCCATAATCATACTCCTGTTAACACGCAGTGCAAGAATGACCTATTTTATAACAAAAAATTATAATAATAATTTGCACAGTTCCAGTGAAACTGTTCTTTCATTTGCTTTAGTACAAAACAAACAATGTCCTAAATTACTAATGAGAAATATCATGGCTCCACCCTTACCCTGTACTACAATACTGCTTATTAGCTTAAAGGACAGTCCCCCAATCATGAGTTATTAATGTCTTGTAACCCTGTCTGTTCTGCTCTTGTATGCTTGACAGTCCACACCCCTTCCCACTAACCCAATGCTGAAGGCATATGTATTGATAAATAACTAATAGGCTGTGTACAGGCAGCTTGCAGATGGCAGCTCTGTATAGTAACACACAGCGGACTACTTAAAGAGCTGCTTAAGATAACACGGGTAGGATTACTTATACAACCTAAGAGGAACCAAAATATAGCAAGTTTATTTAGGGACTAGCTCAAAAGAACTGTTTTTGGTCAAATTTCAGCTTCTTAGATGTAGTCTTAAGAAAACAAAAAAGCTAATAAACTCAAATACACTACCATATTTACAACATTAAAATGTTATATGTTTCAATAGAAAATCTAGTTCACTCCATTAATAATGAAATTTCTACTTTACACTAGATTAAGTTTTTTTTTTGTTTTTTTTTTACTAATTCAAACTTAAATGTCAGGGTATTTTTCCTCATCTGTCCTACTGGACGTAACAGTTGGGTCTGAATTTGTAAATATTCAAAATACATTTGCCTGTCAGTTTTTAGACCAGACTTGTGCAGCAAATGACTGCACTAGTACATGGTAATAAATTACTTACAGCAATTCATGTTTATTAGCCTTGCTCCCAAAAAGCCCCCAGGTGAACATCAGCACCTGTGGAGAGTTTGTCAACCTCAAGAAGTACTAATACAATGCATTACTGGATAAAATAGTTTATACTTTCATCAAATTATTTCTTAAATCATGTCATTTTTTTGTGTTTATTTTTTGTTTTCTAAAAAAATGGGGAAAAAGACAAGAACAAAAAACAAACAAACAAAAAAAATCAAATAATTAACAACAAACAAAACTAAATCCCACCAGAGAAGTTTAACTCATATATAGTCAGAAACACAGCTAAGTACTGAAAAACAAAATATTAACAAAGAAGACCTGCATCTAGGGACTAGCCTGACATATGGTTTGTATTAAAACAATTAACCAAACAAATCCAATGAATTAAAAAAAAACAAAAAAAAAACCAAACAACAAACACACCACACACACACTAACATTGACCAGTTGCAACATACACTATATACTGTACATATTGCCATACGAACATTAGTTTAAAGGTACTATTCTGTAAAATATCTCCCACAAAAGGTATAAACTAACCCATTTCCACACCAAAACATAAGAATAAAACTTCATAAGGGTATCAATTAATCCAACAAAGCCATTAAACCTGATCATTACGTGCAATGTCTCCCTTAAAAGAGAACAAAACCTTGCTACAGACAAAATTCAAAAATTGAATTCTGCATGATGTAGGAGAAAAAAATGCTAATTTAATAACTTCTGTTCACTTCAATGTGATGTCCTGACTTTTTTTAAGCACAAAGTCCAACTCCAATTAAAATAGATCCCTTCAAGATGACTACAGTATGCTACACTTCACTCCACCCCTCCCTTGCTTTCAGGTAATTTACATCACATTTTCATACATCACACTCTGGGCTGTCTTTTTGAACAAGCCTGAAGGTGGCTTAAGATAAATCAAGAGGAGGAATCCCTTTCAAAGTTAGTGCCCGATGATGATCGATTCTTCTGCATGGATCGGTCGATCCAAGACCCAGAGTGCTGCTAGATAGAGATCAGTGGCTCGATGCTCCGTAGTGGGCTGAAACTGAGGCTGCCCGGAGAGGTAGATGAGGAGCAGGCCGACTCTTGGAGAAGATCTTGGGGAAAGTCACTGGCAGGTTAAACACAACCAGACTTGCAGAGTTATAGTTCTGTGTGTTACAGAACAATGTTGCTGTGACAATTCCCCTACCGGTTTCCACAGTGGCCCAGTGTCCACGGATAAAGTTGTGGAGACACATCAAAACTGCTCAGACCTCTCCCCTCCCACCACCACACAGCCACAATGATGAGATTCTCATGCTGGGATAAAAACTTGGAATGGCTATAAATGAATGATCAATAAACCCCTTTTATATAGTATATTATGTATTTATCAAAAGAAAACATTTAGCCTCTACAGTGATATCTATGGTATACAAGAAAAAGAAAAGAAATCTGCAAGATCACACATTTTTCAAAGTTGCTCAACAGACACACGGGGCTAGTCATCATCTTCATCATCGTCACCCTCATCTTCTGCGTCTCTCTTCCGCTTCTCCCCCTGAACCCCTGCCTCCTCTTCTAAAGTACAAAATCCACAAGTGTCATATGAGAGCACATTAAAACCAAAAGATTCTAAAAAAAATCTCTGTGGGGGTTTTACACTTACCCTCACCTTCTTCCTCCTCCTGTTCCTCTTCTACATAGTCATCATCATCTTCCTCATCCTGTTACAAGAAAACATAACCAGTACATATGTAACACTACAGCATATATACTTCAAATATGTTAAGTGAGATGGTATTCAGCAAATTCAACAATAACATTACCTGAATATCATCTTTCATCAGGTAGGACAGCCCAACCTCTCCACTCTCTGATTCGTCTTCGTCCTCCTCTTCCTCATCTTCGTCTTCCTCGTAATCACCAACAGGCCCAGCTCCTTCCTCACCATCTTCATCATCATCTGAGCCACCACAGACTTAAACACAGGAGAGGAACTAAATTAACTCTAGTTGTACTTTAATTGTGAAAGCATGTCCTGTAACAGAACGTCACATTTTTCAATATTCCAGTAACAGAATACAAGTTTTATGCTAACATTTTCATGTTAACACACACCACTCACCATCATCCTCGGAGTCAGGAGCCTCATTGTCCTCTGCATCAAAGCCATCCAGGTATGTGACCTGAGGCAGTAGTTCAAAAATGCTCTCCCTGTACTCCTCCAGCGTTGTGATCTCACAGTTAAAAAGGTCCAGGCTTTTCAGATTCTTCAGATTTTGCTGAGGGTTACAGTGGAAAGGCCAAAAAAGGTCAACCCTGAATGTGCTCAGAATGATTGAGGTAACTCGTGGCATCGCAGACATTTAATTTTGGACTAAGTGTGCAGTGTGTTGTGAAGTATCATACAAATCAAGCTGTGAAATGCATTCAGACGACAAATTTTCTCTTGTACGGTATAAGCCTGGCTTTAGAATGTTATTTAGATAGATAAAACTATTAAAAATATTAGAACACCAACAACTGCATTAGTAACTTATTGATGTATGACAATAAAAATGCTCCAAGACCCAAGTCCCTTACCAAGGCTTCCACTGTGCTGAGTTCTTTAATCTTGTTGCCACTCAGGTTCAGGTATGTCAGATTGGGGCATTTCTCTGCAAGTATCTCCAAAGAGCCTGAGATGTTATTGTCACTCAGTTCCAACTGGTTATGGGAGGAAAAAAAAACAAAAAACAAAAACAAGAAAAAAAAAAAAACTATAAGCAATTACATATATAAAAAAATAAAACAACTAGATTTTCCTGTTTATTCCTATATATGTTTATGGGCATGTAATTACTTTAATTCATGTACAATGTCTAACTGACTTAATTTCTAAAGGTTTAAAGTGAAAGGTTTTTATTTGTCTTGACCTCACGCATCAAAATAAAGTCTACTAATTCCACAAATGTTAAGCATATGAACAATTTCCTGATCAATTTGTGACTTGTTTTCAAAGCTGTCCTGGTGTAATGACTGACCTTCCTCAGTTTGGGCAGCGATGGCAGCATGGCCAGTGACGTGAGACCAACATTAACCATGCTGAGAAACTCCAGCTCCTTGAAGTCATCTGTGAGCCCCTCGATCTCTCCGTCACTCGAGCGGCAATTGTCCACAACCAGCTGTGCCACCTGCAGGGACAGTGCGACTGTATATGGGTCTCTGAAACACGACGTGGTCACTGGACATGTTCGGTGCGTTAATCAAATAAACTTTAATATTTATATTCCTAACATCTGGTTTCAGACCAACTGGGGGAATTAAACAGCAAAAATAGCGTCCCAATACATGGAAGAGTCACTTTCAAGAAACAAAATATGTCGCAGTAGGTTTGGGAACAAAAGGTCAGGCATCTTCTAATCGATGTTATAAAAGAAAGGTTGAATTTAATATCATTTATCACCATACCAATAAGGCTTCTAGTGTGAAGTTGACTTTTGATTGAATATGTATGATTCCAGGCATGAATCTTCGAATGACATCTAAAGCAGATACTGTTTCAGTCTGAAATGTGACATTTGTGTTTCAGATGATTTATTTTTGACTGAATCCACCTAGTTTTAGCCCCATGCACCACCTACAGGTGAAGGAGCTGAACTGAGCACCTGTGAAGGTTTCACCAGAAGGCGCTGGAGAACGCAAGGGCGTTCACAAACTACTTTTACTGGACACACACCCACACACACACTCACACACACACACAGTGTGCTTATTCACTAAGGTTTATTTGTAAACATGTCAAAGTCGAAACAAATGCTAATCCACCATTGCAGTTTAGGCTGAACTATAATACTGCTGAAGCTGGTAGGGAGGGGTGTGTGTGTGCGCGCGCACCTCACCATCTGCCACATTCCTTCAAGTACAAAAAAAAAAAACAAAACAACGAACAATTTCTCTCAAAATAGCCGGTTAATGTCGAATATATACAGATAAAATCCTGTAAACACGTTATATAATCACGCCGTGGTTATTATGGACACGGAAGAAGAAGAACGGCGACAAAATGCCGTTTCTCTCCTCGCACGCGCTCCTTCTTCTTCTACACACACACACACACACACACACACACACTCTCTCTCTCTCTCTCTCGCTCACACTCGCACGGAGGCGCGAGACACACACACGCGCGCGGGTTGTACCGATTACACAAGACGAGAAAACACGCTCGGTACACCAGTGAACCGACACACGACTGATCTGTGATCAGTGTCGGTTACAGCGTGTTGAACGTTTAGTGTTGAAGACTTGGAGCCCAAGATGTCCGCCTCAGGAGAGCAAACCGCTCTCATGACCAGCTCCGACCAGCCGATACCGAAATAAACCGGCGATAAACACACCGTAACGAACCGATTCCATCTGGTGACATGTTCGGAATAAATATTATAACCGTAACGACGTATTTTAAAAAGTCCAATAACGACTTAACCGGTGTATTTACCTCAAAATAACAGCCGGATGACGAGATGTCAACATTCACTGATTAATCCGTGACTGAAGGACGACATTTGATAACAAACCGTGTTTTATGTTTAGTCCTCGTTACTTTTAGACGTCAGGACGAAGAGCGAAACGGAGAGTAACGGCTTCACAAGACACCACGGAGTTACTCTCGACAAACACCGACGTAGCGGCGTGTTTAAAAACAGCCTAAAGTCGTAACAATACACATTAAACATCATGCGGTGTGTTAAATAAGCGTTCACGTCTAAGCCGCATCCTCGTAATCGCCCATGCGGTGTGTAAGTGCTGAGCGGCGCGTAGTGAAGTCTCTCAGTCCGCAGGAGACACACAGGTTTGAGATACAACATCGTTTCAGGGGAAAAAAATAAATAATTAAAACTCACCTCGGCTGGAGTTCTGTTCCTCAGCTCTAAACTGATCCTCTTCTTCATCTCCATTGTGTGAGAAGATAACGCAGCGGACAAGAACGTTCGATATACTGGTTGGAAACTCCGAAGCGCGGCCCCACAGCTCGGCTTTCTTCAACGGCTGCTGTTCTCTAACTGATCCTCCATGATACCTCGCAGCCAACCCCCTTTTCGAAACCCCGCCCACTGCGAGGCGCGATTGGACGAATTTGTTTATGAGCGCGTGAGTGGTGCGTCAGCGTGTCACTCAAAAAAAAACAAAAAAAACTCAGCCTGCTCAACGTATTCGAGCTTTTACGAGGAACGCGATTGGTTGGAATTGCGCGCGCAGTAAATTTAGACCGGTTGGCGTGGATGTCAGTAGAAAAGCACTTAACCTTCTAAACCCGCCCCCTCCTTGTTTTCATTGGCGCCTGGTCGTGTCACTCAACACACTCATAATAAACATATCTATTAAGAACACAAAGATATTTCATTATAATGATTGAACTGGGATTTTAGGAGGTGGTCATAAGATATGTGCACAATATCGTCCCATTATTGTATGTTTTATATATATAAACACACACACACACACACACACACACACACACACACACACACACACAATGTTTTATAATAAAGAAATACAAAATATTTTTTAAATGTATATATTATTATTATTATTTATTATATTTACTATATACTATGTTTATATAAATGTATTTATATTACTTTAAAATATTTAAATCTAAACAAAAAATTGAGTTTGCCCAAAGTTCTTACCAACCTACATGACTTATTTCCTACACCACTCTTGACTAACATGGCTGATGATAAAACAACACACCAATCATGGAGTCTTTAAGGCTCCAGACAATCATGCCATGCCATCTGTCTCTGCAGCATTTGCACTCAGCCATTAGACATAGCAGCTTGCTTAGGTAGGGTATATATTTTATAATGTATAAAAGGGTTTACCAATGAATAAGGACCCACTAAATACATTCTCGAGAATATGTAACCCCCCCCCCCCCAAATAAATAAATAAATAAATAAATAAATAAATAAATAAATAACTAAAAAAATAGTAGGATTTAATGGGACTACAATAATTTTTTTTGTAAATGCACGTTTCTGTGTAATACCCAAGGTGACCACTAGGAGTATTTACCGTCTAGTAGTGCAATGATACAGATACCTTAATCTGATTTATCTCGTTTGTGAGAGTAATAATAATCCTAATAATAAGATAAATAGTCTTCCCTACTAATTTATTTTGTAACACTTCTTTGTTCAATGTCGAAGCAGCTCTTAATCTTGTCCCATTATTGTAGTCTAGGCCAAATGCTTAGTAATAAAGTATTAAACTGCTAAAGAAGCCTGACAGACACCAACGAAATATAACTAACTTCACTATTATAAAACAGAAATAAATACAGTAACCTAACTCACGACCAAAAAGAAATAGACAATTAAATCTGGGTGGTGTTTCTGTTGTAGCAAAGAAATTGACAATGGTATGAAGAGGTTTTACTGTTTGTTTGTTTTTTTGTTTGCTTTTTTACTGCTTTTAACAAAATATGCGTTTCCAAAGAAAAAAATTGTAAATTAAAAAAAAAAAACTCCAAAAAAACCCCAATAAAAATAAATCAGAAAATGTATAAATATTGTATAAACAATGTTATGATGTAATAATGCATAGAGTTGGAAAGCTTTTTTTTTTTATTTTAAATCTAAAGATGAAAACTTAGTTTATGGATGTTACAAAAGTTATACTATAGAAGGGAAAAAAATAATGAGAAAAAATTAACTTTGTAAATGCAAAAAATTGTATATATAAACAGTAAATAAAATATCAGAAAATGTATAAATAATGTTATGACATAATAATGCATAAAGATGGAAAGCCCTTTTTTAAAATCTAGAGACCTGCATTCAGATTTCAGAACCTAGTTTTTGGATGTATCAAAAGTTATACTACAGAAGGAAAAAAACAAATGTTTCATGAGCCAGAAATTGACTTTGACACCATTGATTTAGTTCATACTATTACATTACATTCATAATATGAGGGATCAAGACTTCAGACAGGAAGCAGGAAATAACTGCAGCAGATGTGGAAAATGGAACATTGGATGAAGTGATCCATTTAATATTAACAAAGCAACGACAACAAGTAAAGCAACCGCGGTAATACTTTTTACTGTGATGAATTCAAGTATTTTATTAGTAGTACTAGTCTGAATATGTAGTAGTGCTAATCTGGTGATACTTAATAATGATTTATGTTTTTGAAGTAATGTATGTTATTTTGCAGTATGGCAAGTCAATAACATCAGTAACACTGTCCAGTGACACTGACAGTTATAAAGACACTGGATAAGCATTTGTTTATAGTGTAATGTTTCATTTGCCAATCCAAAAATATAAAAGTAAGCTTTAAATGTGACAGGTGGTGATATGGACACTAGGAAGAAGCCCACAATGTTAGAACATTAATACCCACTAGATGGCAGAGAGCACAAGGACATGTCCTAACCAGTTGTCCAGTTGTAACTGGATTTACTTACTGTACACATCTTTGGCTAACAAACTATGAAGCTGTCACTAGATGGGGCAAAATGCCTTTGGAGAGCTAGTATGTGTGTCTCTTGGGAACAGTAGTCGTATATATGTCTTTATAGGTATATATGCCATTTAACTATACAGAATATCAAGAAAATTGGAGGGTTATCTACACTCAACACTTGTGTACTGAATCATAAAAAAATTGCACTTTCACTTTTGTGGACCTCAGTGGATTAATCACACTTTTGAGGCTTTTTTAACTATACTTTTTTTTTAAATACCATTTCACATGACCTGCATTTCTGGTGAATTTTAGTGAGCAGATTTAAAACCACAACAATAAATAGTTGGTATGGTGCTTTGTGCTGGAACCCCGGTGCTTCCCCTTGACCTTCATAGACAGCTGTGTGAACAGTGTTGTCACATCTCTTTAGTGTGAACTACACGTCTTTGTCCTTTTAGCAGTGTCCTGGCTCACTACTAGGCAAATCAGGGGGAGTGGTGGGGGATATATGTTCCGGTCAAAACAAAGGCAAGTGCACACTGGTGTATTTGAATGCAGGAACACAATAGAGAACATCAGGCTGCCTTGGGGAATCTGTAAAGGTTCATAATGGAGAATGCATTGTATTAGTAGACACAAAGGATCAAACCAGAGTGACAGTATGAAGAATAGAATAGTGGGTGATTACAACTGTGAACAGTTTGAAATCTAGAACAAAGGATTTCAATTAGACTGCAAAAAAACAATCAATCTATAAAATATGGTTTTAGGCAATATATACAAAAATCCCATTAATCACTCAAGTTACAGTAATGACACAGGAAACAAATTGAAAATCAGTGCAAGACAAAGGTTTTAGAGAACTATATTACCTTCAAAAACTACAGTTGGAAATGTAAAACAATTGAAGCAGTACTTAATAAGGTTTGTTTGGTTTAGTGTGGTATTCTTGCTGCCATGAACTTGAATTAAGGAGGATATTCAAAACGAAGGCTCAAGAAGGCTCCCTGATGTAAGAGAACAGATCCAAGTGAAACTAATACAAACCCCTCAGATGAGTGAAAAATTATCTTCAGTATTAAAACATAAACGGTGGGAAATTCCCTGAGCACCTAGACCTCTTTGTGTAATTCATGCACAGAGGCACAAACCACTATGAAGCCACCAGGGTAAAGCTGTTAAGAAGACATTGCACATTGTAAATACATACCAAGTGAGGTTGCAGACCTATGGTGTTACATTTAAAGTACTTTCACTCCTTGCATTTCTGTGTTTGTTATTATGTATGTTAAGTCTCTAACCATTGGTTGGAAATACAGTGCTATGGATTCAGTAAAACAACACATTCTTAGCCATTCTTTTAGGTTCTTTTCCAACTAGTAAGAATCATATGAGAATCGGTTTCTGATTTCTGTGAATAGTCTTTCCATTGGTTTCTTTATTCAAAAGGCCATTGTGTAAACCTGATGCTACTTAGGTGATGCATTTAAAAAGGCCTCATCTTGAACTTTCAGATGGATTCTGATGTCAACCACATATTTGGATCCGTAACTCAGGTACAGGACATCAGTAAACTCAATGACCAGCCATGATTTTGTCTAGAAAAAGCCTATTATGTAATTGTGTAAAACATTTGTTCATTGTGCTCAAAGTACAATTGGTATCATTGTATCCTTTTGTGTATGTGCTGTATAAAAACAGCTATCTTTCTTTTTCAGTATAACCACAGTCTCCCAATAAATGATCACTGGTTGTTATCCTTTTTGACCTCTTAGCAGCCTTCAATATGTTAAATGACAAGACTACTGTCCACCAGCAAAAGGGTTTGTAATAAATGGCAAAGCAGTGTGGCAAAAACTTGGTTTGCTTCCTATCAGGTGACACATCAGAGAAGGGTTCAATTGGTGTCTCACAAGGGTCATTGCTTGGTCCTCTTATTTTTCCCTTTATTCCCAATCTCTCAGTGAGGTAACAATGTATTCACCTGTTTTTTTCACACCACTGCTATGCTAATGATACTCAACATATCCATTTTCTCCACCAGACATTCATTTTTCAGCTTATATCTTGGAATGTATATATTCCATCTCATTAACTAAAATTTCAGAAATCTGATCTGCTGTATAACCCTGAAATTCATTCTATTTGGATCTTGTGATATCCTTGGGAAATCTTGGGTCACACCATTGGACAAACCTCAAACCTTCTGGATAACCAGCCATGATTCTCTTCTTATGTTGACTAATCTGACACAGTCCTGTAGGTTTCTTCTTTCAGTATTCTCTGGAGTTTTCCCCTATGGAGGGCACTCAAATGCTTTTACAGTTCCTTGTCGTCTCAACCTTTGGACTACTACAATTCTCTACTGCAATCAGATCTATGCAACAGCACTCCGGAATACTGTATAGCTTGCTTTCTATCTTTTTTAAGCTTGCTTTCAATCTTCCACGTTACAAAAGAAAAAAAGAAAACCGCCCCTACCTACCTGAAGGCACTTATCATACCCCATTCTGCATCATGTTTCCTTTGAGCTTTTTGCATGGCTTGACTTGACCAACCATCCCTCAAGATACAAGTAAGGCATGCACCAAGAGCCTTCTGTCTGGGCCCCCAGGTGGTGCAGTAAACTCCACCTGGCTGCCTGAATGAATCACTGTCACTTTTCAAACAAAGACTAAGGGCCTACCTCTTCACTGAACACTTAACTAAGTTACTATACTCATTAAAGACTCAAACACACACACACACACACACACACACACACGCACGCACACGCACACACATACACACGCACAAACACACACACACACACACACACACACACACACACACACACACACTTTTGATGTTTTTCTTCTTATACTTTTTCCATTTTAATAGGTTTTATCTTATTGGTATTCTTAGAAGTTGAGGAAATATTTAGATGGAGACTTCTCCAACAATTTCTGTAGCTCTCTTTGAATAAGTGCATCTGTCTTATCTGATTTTAACCCACCTCCCCAGATGTGTTCTTTAGGTTTTCAAAATTAGTTAAAGCTCATTGTCATTACAGGTGTCCCAGGAGTGTGATGATAAGCCTAAAATAAAAGCCTTGGAGATGATCAGCAGCAAAAATGGAGAGAGTAAAAAAATAACTGAAGTAAATGAGATGAGAAGGGAAATGAGGAATAAATTATATATTTATCTCTCTTAAATTATCCCTTTCTGAAAGTCCAGTTTTAGGGTATGGCTAATATTAATTAGTATAAATGTGACTGTCTCATAAACAGTTTCTTATTATAACACACATCACTGAAATATTCTTATTTCTTATTATTCTTATGTGATGTACGACACACCTCCCATATCTGATTCTCTTGGATTCCTTTATTATTCTTTGTGTTTTAGCTCAGTATCATTGGACTCAAGGCATGGCTCCAGCACTGTTCATTCATCCTCCCTCAGATGGCATAGCCAAAAAAGGAAGACTTCTTTCCTGTGGTGGAAATGGCCAAAGGATGCTTTTGTTTTCCATGGGGTTGCACTGTGAATGAAAACCTTATGAAGACTGGCTACACCACTAGGATGAAGTCATCCAAGAATACAGTTTATAGACAGGCAATCTTGCAAACTTTGTGTACATATTTGAGATAACGGCATATCATGTTCACTGTCTGTGTGTATGTATATATATGTATGTATATATTTAGAAATGATACCCATGACATGATATTCAATTATACATGGATAAATGTTTTTAGTGTTATATAAGGGTTGTTTTAGTAAAGCAACATTTATTGCATTTACATCAGGATGGCAAAACATGTATCTGCATCTGTATATGCCAGATCAGAGCTCAACTAAAAAGCAGATCGAAAAAAGAACTATTTTCAGTGTTGGATACCTAACCCAAAGATAAAGACTGGATCATTTATCAGGACTTACACGGGTGTGACGGTTATGGAAGATCAGAATCTTTCCATTTAGGGAGTAAACCCACACATCCTCTGCTTAATCCAGGCTTATATTACATCCTCATGGAAATGCTTCAGATCCTCTAAATGCAATCTCTAACCAGAGATGTGGGTGAGTTTCCATGATAAAATCAAAGCCAGGATCTTTTAATGTTAAAGGTGCCAGAAAATTATGTGCCATTGCATTTACCTTAATGTTGAGTAAAAATATCTGGAGACATTACACATACATGTTTTTAAAAAAAGGCTAAAAACAGACCCTGTAATCAAAGCGTCTGTGCTTAGTATTTCCAAAAACTAGTTATAGAATGTTTACGGTTCCCTTATAGCCTGACATTTGGTCACCCTATAATAAAGAAAATTTTCATTTATAGAGTTTATTATGATTATGATTATGATTATTATTATTATTTACAATTTTTGGCACATGGATGATATATGTATATTAAACTAATCTATGAAAACTCTATGAACAGTTTCATGTTATAAAATTCTGCAGTAGGAACTGTTTGTTTCTCTGCTCTTTCTCTACAGGAAATGCATAGTTTTTCTTCTTTTTTTCCATTGTCTTTTTTTCATGTCCTTCTATTTTAGGAAAATATCTACTGCATTTGTGCAAAATGTTGATTCAAAAGATCTTGTGTCACTCAAAGGCTATTAATGCCCTCAAGATATTCCAATAAATCAAATAGATTTAATCATCTTTCAAATATGTTTCATTCATCCTCTAAAACTTAAAGCCTCAACACAGAAAGTCTGAAACTGTCTCGTCTGAAACACTGAACAAAAGAAGAGTATTATGTTGAATATTCTCCATTGGATCAAGATGAAACAAAGTTTTAGACTGAAATATTTGAGGCTTGAACAGCCTCAAAAAGAACTTTGTTTAGAATTACAAATAAGAATATTGTTTTATAATAGTATTATATTGCTTTATTCATTATTTTATCAAAATAATAGTGTATATAAAGATAATATAATAATGTAACAAATATTTTCACATACATTACATATGTCAATGTACATACATTCCTACATACATCATGCTCAAACTATCCCACTACTGCTGGATTTTAATATAAAAAAAAAGTCAAAAATAGTTTACATTTCATTTGTATAGACTCCATGCTCTGGGAGTATAGAAACACGGTCATACATGAATCAGTCTCAGAAGACACCGTCCTTAGTTTTTTTTAGGATTCTTGGGATGGTTATTCTCACAGCGGCCATGATTTACAAATAGCAGGGGACCACGAGTTGGATCACAGCCATTTAAGCACATGGACAAGACTCTGTAATATGTCTCTCCTATAGGAAAAAAAAAAGAATGTGAGCTTGTACAAAGCCTCTTATTAAGAGGTACTATTATATAGGAGTAAAATTTATGAAAGTGTATTATTAAGTCAAAGTAAACGGTAATGTTTATAAGAGCCACAAGATTTCCAAAGTTAAAACCGTCTTCTCTGTAGTTCTCCATTATATCCTATTAGTTAGAAAGGTATTCAAAGCATTTTAATAGTGTTTCCCTCTGAACCAGCAGGAGAAGCAGCTCAAGTTCTCTCCATTCAAACCACCTTTCAGAGAGAATTTCACTCTCATCTGTAATGAGCATAGGAAGTAATAGCTTTACAATACTCAAATTCTCTTTGTGTAACTTAATTATGTTAATAATATGTAATAGAAACAGACATAAAACTAGAACTAATTGATAACGGATCAACAGGCACAATTGATTTCAGTCTTTCCACAATGTGACTTTTAAGTTTAAAAACAGCATTGACAACAATGAATGGCCATACATCCGTGTTTCTCTACTTCCCCACTAACGCACAGTTATCTTAGTGAGCTCATTTCCTGAGAGAGCTTGTGAGAACCAGAGATCGTTCAGGTAGAGGAACATGGGCCTCTGCTTATGGGGCCTCTTACACTACAACTCCCTGTAGGCTGAATAAACTGACATGAGAGGGACACCACTGATTTTTTTCTAATTAAAAAAAAAATGCTTTAATATTGCAGAATACGTAAAATAACTTACTTTCAAATTCCTACCAGATACGTGACGTTGAAATATAGTAGAAAACAATCTGAACTCGATTAAGTAAAATTTGTGTTCATCACAAGTTGTATAAGAATTCATGATGAGGTCTGTGCAATCTCATATGTTTAGCAGATTCAAATGAGGAGCAACATTTTTTACTTCTTTTTACTTACTGATATTCCCTGGCTCTGGTCTCCTTAGCCATTAAAATGAGATGCAATAAAATGGCTATTCTTATTATTTGTAAAGTTTTCCCCCAGTAACAGTATTAGATGTGGTATATGCAGATGTCTGCATCTTTTACTAGATCGGTTTAATGAATGCTTTCACTGAATACTGTTTAAATTAATAGCAGGTGTGAGATGTGCTGCCTTTGTAATTGAAATGTATTTAAGCTTGTAAGCTTCTGGCATTTACTCCTGCATGACTTCAGAAAACATGTTCTTTGACACATCTTTTACTGAAACAATGTTCTGACCATGAAAAGACCCTCACTGAAAACATGTGGAAAAGTAATTCTGCTCTATGTTTAGGATTTGGAACCTGTAATAGTGTTGAACATGCAGTTCACTTAAAAAAAAAACAGAATCTAAGCAAAGATACCAATTCAAATGCTATGGTGAACATTCACAAACACTCTTCCACTGGTCTGTGTGTTGTAGGAACCTCATAGTCAGTGTAGTGAATTCGTCCTCCTTTACCCTGAGTGCATCCCACTGGCCTCGTGGGACATCGAGGGTTCATCCTGTCCCTGTTCTCACGTCCAAAAACCCGGCTAAATCTGCTTGTTTGCCTGAGCAGAGGCAGTGGGAGAGCTGCTCGCATCCCACTCACATGCACCTCCAGAGAGACGAGGTTATGCTATCTTCTCACTGAAAGCTCCCCAAACTTGTGGACTTCTTACTGTCCTTTTAGTAATATTATTTATTATATTTATTTATTTATTTTTAAAATGAAACTCTATTCGCATATATTTGCATCCAGACATTGATGGTGAATATTACTGGATATTTTTATTACACATATTTTTCAGAACAAATAATGTTTTTGGGGTTTCATCATTGTCCTTAAAAATGATTGTTCATACAAATATTACTTTGTAATTGAAAAATCTGTTGTGATGCATTATTATACATCTGTTGTGACTATTATTTGTGTATTCCAGGACCAGCTTCTTCAATAGGACCTCAAAGTTAGAGATCTTAAATTAAAAACAAATACTTTATCAGTGCAAAAAAAATTCAGTGGTAAAAAAAAATAAAATTCTGAAAAAAAAGAAAAAACATTCAGAAGCTTTAAAACACTATAGTGACTGCAAATACTATTTCATGTGAATACAGGCTTGGACAAAGACTACTTAATGACTGCAGCTTAGTACACTGATGACTCAGAAATGTTGAGTGCAGTGTGCTTTATTTAAGTGCCCTTAATATGTAGGCAGACTTACATCTCCAATTCACTCTTAGCCAGCGCGTTCTAAATCTCTGGTCTATGTGCACTTATCAAGTTGCCAACCAGGTGGGTAGCAGACATGTCCATTTCACTTCATGCTTTTTAAGGCTATCAAGGGTACAACAGTTGTGAGAGTTAAATGCCTATAAAACTTTATACAACATAAACATGATAAATTATGTGACACACTGTCAATGTTATGATCTTCTTTAATCCGCAAAATATGTCAAGAAATAAACACGCATAAACTGTTCCCAGAAAAGGGGTTGGGCAGCAATAGTATGCTTTTAAGAAGATAATGCTTTCCTAAATAATGTTTGGGAATTGAGTCCATAAACCTTAAAAACAAGCTTTATGATCAACTTTGCCAAACTTTACACTCCATCAAGACAAACCACAATGAATCTAATCTAATCCCTGGGGCTAAGGTGTATTCTGCCCACAGACAATACAGCCTAACAGTGGGCTGTGATGAATGCTGTCATTGGAGAGGCCTCCTTCTCAAACAAACCTCAGTCTATTTAGCTAAAAACCAAACGTATATACAGATTTGTTTGATTTGGCAGGGCTATGAAGGATGCTGGTAGCATGCCCATTTACCCTACGTGACCCTTGTGGGCAGCAGCCACTCTCTGTGGCTTTTTTGATGATCTGCTCTTGTTCATTCTGGAAGCGTTTCTGATTTCACTACGAGTCAAGGGAATACTGAGATACTCAGCCAGAAAATATGGATATACAAGGCATACGCTCTGCCTAACGTGTGCACTGTCGTTTCCAGTCACCCACACACTCCCACAGTCCAGATCACACAGCTGGGGGCTATGGAGGAGGGGAACTTGGCCAAGTCCCTCTGACTCAGAGCAGGCAGTGGGGAATAAGCCTGGTCAGTGCTGCAAAGATAACCAAGAAAGACTGAGTCAGGGGGGAGGAATATTCATTTATTTCATTCACTTCCACTCTCCCACACCCCCAGCTACATGTCCTGTCCTGCTGCTGAAATACATCTTAATACCTTTCACTTCTTCCCCAGCCCCATGTGGAGTAGAAAGGGTTGGGGGCTCAAAGATCCCGCCTTTCCTTTCCAATCCTGAAAAACATCTGGTTCTTGGTATATTAAAAAAAAAGTCTTTGGGGCCAAAAAAGAAAGTATATTGAGTTGCTTGACGGTTAATATCCTTTATACTATTCTTCAAAACTTGGAAAGGATGCTTTTTAAGGTAAGTTGTTTCACCAATCACCAGGATTTATAATCATTTACAGTCACCAAACTTGATGTGCATTATTATGTTATTTTCCGTTCAGTGCCTCATATTTAATCATCATGTACCCTGTTTTGACCAGTTTACTTAAAATTTACTTACATATCAAGCTCAAAACTAATTTGACAAACAACAGATACAATATATCTTGGTTGTCTTCATGACATTTAATACATTGACCTGAGAAAAGGCTCAGTGACCTCTCTGTAGGATCTCAGATCTTCAGTCCTGCACCAAGGTCAGCTCATCAGTTCTACCCCCATTCCACCACACCCCAAAAACTATGTACCGCAGGAGATGCGGCCGAACTTAGATTATCTGGTTTCACTCCAGCCATGTAATTTTCTTGGCAGTTAATGTGAGAGCATATTTTAAAAAAGGAAAGCATTATTTTGGCCATAACTATGGCATCCAGCAATGCTGGATGAGTTCCCTCCCCTTTCTCCTTTTCCCACCCCCTTCACTTGGCTGTTTCCTCCCCACTTACATACTCTCAGGGAGCAGTAATTCAGAGGCATAGTGTGGAGGCTGCTACATGCATACAGATTCAAGGAAGAGCAACATGCTCAGGTTACTTCATCACTGCTTGATAGCTGTGAGCTTGGCTGGGTCCTTGATGCTCCTGCCACTCTGCTGTGGTGAGTGTTAAGACAGAGTGTCTGTAAGTGTGTGTCTGCATTGTGTGTATCTGTGTTGTGTTGTGTGTGTCTGTGTTTGTCTACATATACATGTATGAAAGAGAGAGAGAGTAAAAAAGACAAAGAGTGAGTAGGAGAGAGAAGATGAAGGAACTTGCATGTCAGAACAATACATATTCTTGTTAGGTCTTGTTTGGTGCTGTAAAAGAAATACATGCAGGGTTTAGTCCACATGTGCATGCTGAAGGTATTTGTGGAGGACAAGTGCATGTTTGGGAAGTGCAGTAGGAAATGGACAATATGATCCAGGGTGAGGATTAGAGATAAACAGTTGCACATGTTTTTGTTTAGGACAGAGCAATGAGACAGATCTCCTGCGTCCAAGGTGAGATCAATTGCTTTCAGAGGTTACTGCTAAATCATCAACACCACATGGACTACTGTTTATCTGGTCTTGAAACAAAACAGATATATCAGTATTGTGTAAATGTTATAAACAATTTAATTTTGTGAACTCAGCACACAGTAGGGAGGTATAGTTTGAGGAGAAGTATCTTGGAGAAGTTTACTGCCAGAGGAAAGTGTAGAAAAATGAAGGGAAGCAATATGATTAAATCATTTCCTTTAAATCTTCTGTTTTTGCCCCAAAATAGATCTTAATTGATAAAAAACAATAAGACAATAGAGAAAACATGTGGTGCATATGGCTAACAATGAAACAGATGATGATGAGTAATTACTTACATTGTAAACATTTTAAGCACTTCATTGAAATTTCAGAAGGCTTTTTAGATGTGGAAATACCCGGGGAAAAGGACACAAACTCAGAGCATCCAGACAGATTGTATGAAAGCATGTTTTCTGTCTGAGCAATGCAGTTTCGCAGGCATAAGAGATGGCCCAAGGGTTAAAACAATCACGGGGGAGCGACATAATCCTGACGCACAGCTGCTTTTTGTAGAACGCCTCTTTCATGCACAGCTCTGGCAGGTCTCACTATTCGGAGTCACAGGACCCCACATAAAGTCAAGTTAGAGCTTGAGTTTGTCATCTGCCCTGCAGTGCCCTCGTGGATGTCTAAACATGTGATGGGATTCCAAGTTTCAGCAGCATATGGGACGTGAATCATTATTTGACTTCTGAACATATGTGATCGTCACACTATGTAACCCAGAATGGGATGAGGAGAGAACGTACAAATGTTTATTTGGTTTCATCTTTATAGAAACCAAGTAATGTGTTTATGGTTGTTGGTTTTTGGTTCTAAGTTTAATAATACAGATTTAAGCAGAACTGAACTGTAAGTTTTTAAGACTGTAATTCTATACAAACAAGATAAGGAAATGTCAATTTATACATAGTGTCCTTTCTGCCAATATATATTTTAGTAAATTATATTCCATATTTAAAGTTTTTATGTCACTTTAAATGTAGATTATGATATAGCATTTATAAAACTTCTTTAAATACAACATGTAAAAAGCCTGAGCTTTGGAGTCTTTTGGAGGCAGGTTTTAACCTGTGTAAGTTTTTGCTGTTGTCTAGCGACACTGATGACTTTACATTTTCTCATACTGACGTGTCTTAGCATGTGTCATAACTCACCAGTAGGTAGCTAACGATAACCTGAGTCTAACAAACACCCATGATTCACACTGGTGAAACTGTATGGTCTAGTATGTGACATGACATCATGTTTACAAAACAGATCCTGCATACTGTAATTGCTGGATGATTCACATTTAAGATAATATAATACTTAGTTAATGTCTGTAAGTAGAAAGATGTCATTTCTTTCTAAATAAACCTCCTGATGCATGCATAAAGGTTTGCATGAAGAAATAAAGCAAGATTCCTGTCAAACATCCTTGTACATGAATCCTTTCTCATAACCTCTCTCACTTGCTTTGACATGTTTTAAAGATATCTTGATAAAGTCTGGGAAACTTCACTGGAATCAAGTTACATCAGCTCCGTCGCTGACCATGGCTTTACTCTAAATTACCACGTGATGGGAAAAGACCCTACAGCTTTAGAAACATTTTCTGAAGATATATTTGTATTTTTTCCAAACAGTTCAAACATGTTTTTCAGTGCATTGGCTTCCTTTTTTTTCTTTTCTTTTTTTTTTTTTTTTTTTTTCAGATTTCAGCATGTTCCAGCTGTTTGTTTGGTAATTGTGACTGTCTTTGTGTTGATTTATACAACCAGCATGTGGTTTCACATCCAGAGGCTAAACAATATGTGGAACTGGTAGACCTTGGAATTTTTCTCAAACTCTCTCAACTCCTTGTCGGACCTAATGATGCACAGAGAAAGAGGGAAGGGGAAGCATGCCCATGGGGCAGAATAATTACTTGTGAATGGATATCACTGTGACAGAGTACTGCTCATTTAATTGTCCTGGATGGGGAGGATCTTTAAAGTAGTTGTAAGGTTAAGCGCATTCGCCCTTAAACAGTTACCCCAGAAACTAATACACTGTTTGAATTGGAACATTTTCAAAGCTTTGTGAAATTAATCAATTGTTTGACAGAGGCCATGAAAGCTGGAAATGTAAGATCTATTTATAATGTTGTCTCATACAGTAACACTATAATTAATAGCAGGTGTCTTACCCTGGTATGTTTAAATAACACCACATACTCGCACATTGGCAAGACACTTGCTCCACATCTTACAACATTTAGCTTCATGCTGTTTATTATCCTAATTATATATTGTGTAGATCCATGTAATAGCTTTCAGCCCTGTTTCACCCCTGGCTCTTATGTTGTTAGAGAGTATAAGGGTTGGGTCATGGCATGGGGTAGCATGTAAGATTACCCTAACTATCTTTGAGCTCATATCTTGTAACAAGTCTTATCAGATGTCACACGTAAAACACTGTGTAAAACTCCCTCTGGCTTTTGCAAAACAGATATATTATTAGCACAAAAATGAGAATTCATAGAGAGCATCCCATTCATCCCTTGTTCCTTGAGGGCTGTTGTATAATGAGACAGTTAAGTCAGGCTGAAGAGAATCTCTAATGGTCTTGGCAACCTGGCATCCAGCAAAACATGTAGGCCATTTCTTTACTTCGGCATAGGACAGAAGAATGTCTTAGAGATTTGAAATGCAAAGTCCATCTGTTGTAAGGTCAGATCTGGTAAATGACACATTCCAGGGTCTGTACTAGAGCCCACATTGCAGGATATATGACCTGCCTTAACTGCACAAGGTCCCGTGGCTTCTAGTCATAGAAAATCGAGCCAGAACATGGATTGAATTGAGATTTGAGTGAAGCATATGCATATGGGAGTGAATATGAATTAATGACCAATTATCACCAATATCTTCAAAACATCACTACACACACCTAGCTCCATAGAGAGAGCAAAGAATCCAAATATGGCTTGGAAATATGAAGAACGCTCCCTGGGGTTTTGTTTTATTGTGTGTATATATACAATATTCTCTAAAGAATTGTTCTTGAATTTTATTGCTTTGGACCAACCATGCAGCTGTGTAAATGAATTAGGTCTAAAAAGCAAGCCTGAAAGATTATTTATTCAACTCCTTCCCTGGATAAGGAAGTGGTTTCTCAGGGTCACTTCTCATCTTCTTTACTTGTGAACCCAATCTCAGAGAAGCACTGACAGCACAAATACTCTGTCTCAATGCTACAAGCTAACCATGGCCTTTTTAGCTTTTTTTGGCCTTTTTGGTTTGGCAGAATGCCAAAAGAAGTCATCAGGAAGCAATTCTTTTTCTTTTTCTTTCTTTTTTTTATAACCATGAATTCATTAGTGCTCTGTGAATCAAACAATTTTCTTTGGTCTGATAATATAATACAATGTAATATCCCATGAGAACCTTCATCCTAAGTCTATTCAACTTGAGAACATCTGGGCCTGGGGGTTGGGCCATTTTAAAACACTTTCCAAACAGAACTTCTGAAACAGGACACCTTCTAGATTGAATATTTCAGTGACCCGTGATGATCCACTGCCTGTTGAATAGTGTTTCATATAGCGTGCTGTCACAGTGCACATTGCTACATGAACTCAATCTACATAAAGGTGTCATGTTGGTGACTGAGGGCTTTACTTTATGAAATAACTATACTAACATGAGGCCTGACAGAAACACTCTTGACAGCTGCCATTGTTTCCTATTCATTCATTCTTCAGCAGAAGAGTAATTCCACACCTTTGAAAATATCATGTCAGGATAGATTACACTCACATATCTGACAAACAGCAGTACAACTACAACATCCCCATAGTTAGTTAGGAGACATTGAAATGTGTAAAAATGTGTTAACCATCTGCATCTAGCATCCTATTACAATTAAAAAGGCGTTTGGGATGTCTAAATACTTAAGACGACGAGTTCAGATAGGTTCAGTTTTCACTAAATATATTTCATATATTTACTATATTTACTTTTTATTGCAGTTACTTGAAATATGCTTTAAGATGAATAACTGAATAACAAGATGGTACTAGAAAGTTTAAGCTTTTAGGAGATTCTAATCAAAATTATAGTCCTTCACTGAAATATCCAGTTATATTCAATAGACACCTCATAAACACCTTTCAAAAATCCCCCTAAATCTTACCTTTTATCTTTACAGCTGACATTGAAGTCATACAGCTGGAGACTGAATATGATTCTACTCCTTTACCAGATTATGACTACAATGCCACATTTGACTACTCTTTCTACAGTATGTATTCATCACTATACCATCTTTCTATGATCTTCTACACCTGAACCTTGTGATAGTTTTTATGTCTTGTATATGTTGTATGTACAGATTTGTATACTTTGTATGTGCAGATGTATAGAATTATCCACTTTTTCTACTGTACTTGTCTGACTAGGCAACAGCAGCACTGAAGAGCTGGAGAGATTCTTTAAGGAAAAGGAAACTGAAGCTGATAATAGGGGCTTGGATATAACAGATCCACCTTCCACTGTGTCCACAGTCTCAAACGAGGTACATAAACCTTACAGTGTTTTTTACTGTCTTTGTCCATTCAGAGTTTGGATAAAGCTGTGTGATGAAGACGCCGTCCTTCTCGTCTCACTTGTAAAAATTATGTGTAAGGTTGAATGGCTGCCTGTTTCTGAGACACAAAACAAAACTTTTTATGAAATAGATTGTAGGAGTTTCTTTGATTTGTGAGAACTAACTTTTCCAGTCGAAATTTGCCAAATACTCCTCTGATACTGAAGAGAGCAAAGTGAAATAAAGTAATGTGGTCAGTGTCTGAACTGTACACTGAGTCATGGTTTGTGTACAAGGTGAATAAACCACAGAATAACAAGAGTTGTGAAATATTCTGACATTTGTAGAGCGCCTGAAAAAGCTCAAGCATATTATCCTATAATGTATATCTGCAGAGAGCAATAAAATACAGTAATAAACGTAGTAATAAATCCCATTAAAAGTCTAATACTTTGGTGTTATCTTGCAGCTTTTTCAGATTTTGTGGGAATGGCAGAACAGATACATCTGACTTGCACTGAAAGGAACCTAAATATAAACACATGGCTCTCATTAGTGTAGCACTGCAGTATCTTAATTCCCCACTTGCTTTATAGCCTGGGAAACTAAACAATACCTCTAAATTATAACAGTGGGTTGATTAGGTCTCAGAGATCCACATGATTAATTCCTCTTAGCATCCAAGGCATATTTTTAGTCTGGGAATCTAAAATGTTTCTGGACTAAGGTTGGAAAAAACACTCTAAAGGTAAATCCATGGTCATGTTCCACAGAGCAAACTCCTAGCATGTTGCAATCAAAGTAAAGGTCAGAATAGCACACTGTGATGGTCACATTCCTATTATATTATATGATTTTGATACTGATTAGCATGATGATAGGTATTGTAAGTCAACCCTATAGAGTTATAGTTGGACAAGTCACTCACTCACTCAGAAAGTATTCACTTTTGTCAGTCATAACCTTTTCCATGTACTGACAGAGGAGCAAGTCGAGGAATACAGGACAATGATCCATAACAAGGTGTTAATCTCTTTCGTACAAAGTAAACTCCTCTCTTTATTTTCAGACACCAATAGCTTTCAGGTCTCTGCTTCAAGATATACAGATTTAATCATTTGCATGTTGTGTGCATGGTATATAAAGCATATCAACAGCAGCTTTTTTTGACAATCCTTCATTCTTGTTTCAGATGGATTCAAGATGTCTCACGTAGTGAATTTCATTTTCTTTTAAAACAGTAAAAATCCATTTATAACTAATACATTTTTATTTAAATACAGTGTATAAAGATTCCAGCACTGATCACAACAATATACCGAATTATGTTAAAGAGAGTGATGATAATCACATTAAATAAACGTAGTCATCTGTAAGTACCATGTAAATGACACCTGCCCCCTGAAGTATCACTAAACTCTCTAAAAAGAAAAAAGTTTGTGATTATTATTATTTTAATAAATGTGTTAATTAGTTGTTTATCAATCTGTCAAGGTTATATTTGAATAAAAAAGCAGTAGATATAAGATGATAAGATGATTTTTGCCTTCCTTATAAACCTATTAAATCAAACAGCATTTTTCCAAAAGATATATTTTTCCTTTTCAGATAAAATAGTATTATATTTAGAGGAAAATAGGATGACAGGTCAATGTTTTTTAAGATCTTATAGGTCATAATTTAAAAACAAAAAGCAGAATAGTCAACATCTAGTCAAGACTCAAAGATAACACATCTATTAAAAACATGTAAGAATGTTTCCAGCATAGCACAGTTCCACAGCACATGTTCATAACTGGTTTATGTTTTGCTTGTAAAGAGATTATTGGCACAGCTGATCTTCTTTGACCCTTCCAGGCCTTTAAGAGAGTATATTCAAGCTTACTGCTCATGCTGATCTTGGCTGCTCATCAGCTGCTCAGACTCCTCTAGGACACACACTGCACATCCCAGGACATCATCACACACAAACACATGAGGTGAGTGCAATAACTATTCTCAATATGCAAAGCCAAACCACACTCTCTACTTCCCATTTACTCTTGAAGTCATGCCAATCATATGATTATTTGGCTTGGTAGTGGTTGTATACAATACTGTAAGCAGTTAAATGTTCATGTAATTCTATTTACTGTCAACAGAGGGCGACCAAAACCAAGGCTTTTTATGTAGTTATTTGTATAGAATCTGTATTCAACAGTCTCTTTACAGGAGTGGTATATATATATATATATATATATATATATATATATATATATATATATATATATATATATATATATATATATATATATATATAGTTGCAGCAGTGAAAATTACAACCCATCAGTATCAAATGCATTACATATATTATTAAACTTTTGGGTTTGTGAAGGTTTGAGAGAAAGAGCCCTGACCTCAACACCAATGAACACCTTTGAATGAACTGGAACACTGACTGAACACCAAGACCACCTCACCTAACATCAGTGCCTGACCTCACTAATGCACTAATGCACACAAATCCCCACAGACACACTCTCCCTAGACAGTGGAGCACAAAGGGACTAAATCTGGAAATTAAAATCTAAAATACACATACGATTGTTTTGCTCAGGTGGCCACAAACATTTGGTTATATACTGTATCTGTATCTGTTACTCACCAAAAACATCACTTGTGTAACTGTTTGACTGTGTTCCTTCTTTTCCCAGGACTCAGAGGAAAAACAGAGATGGACAGACAACCTCAATGGAGGACCAGAGACATGGAAAACTGAGACTGAGGGAAAAAAAAGGCACACAGACTTAATCAAACAAGCAAACCTCACATCAGAGAGGCAGCTATAACTTGTTCTAGACTTTCATTGCTGTATCAATGTAAACAGGAGACACCAAAAGACTCAATATCCACTACAAATCCAGAACATACTAAATGTAGATGGAGAGGATGTGTGAGACACACAGCTTAATTGAACTATCCAACTGTGCCTTATAATTATAGAACAGAGGGACAAAAAGCTTTGGCTAAACAGCAATAGAAAAATAAAGACTATGGATTTATGAATGTAAAAAAAAAAAATGGATAAATGGATTTCAGTGCAATTTTAAGGTCAATTTTTAATAACGGTATATAACATGGCTTATTTTAATAACCAAAATTCTGCAAAGAATGAAATGCTCCAGTGTGTGTGTCTGTTTGTGCACATGTGTTGCCTCAACATTTTACATTATTTTACATCAGATCATTGTACACACAGCAACACATCCTCAGAATCCACTCAGTTTCTACCAAAATAGAAATATCCAAGTTATATTGCTTCACTGAAAAATGCATTACTACACCACATCATACATGAGTCCTTTATACAACACGTTATTCTTTAAATTGATTCCAATTTTTTTACTTTAAGTACATGGACACACTGTGAACGTCATAGCAGAAAGTACAAATCCTGTTGAGCCTCGAAGATGCATGGCGTACACACAGGCACTTTCCTAAGCAAATGCACTTCTTTCATTAACGCCACTTTTTCAGAGCTCCCGGGTGGATATACCCTTACAGAAAGTCACATTTAGTTCACACATGATCATCTATCATTTTTCCCATGTGAAAAATACGTGATCACATGTAAAAAAACAAACAAACATGCATTTCGTATATGCTCTGAAATAGCATGTGAGCTCAAGTACATATTAGCTAATGCAGAATAATGTGTATTAAATAATTAAAGAATAAATCCTTTGTACAAAAACAGCAAATAAACCTCACATTTGAAATTAAATAGATTTTTGTGAAAACAAAACAAACACATGAGCATTCAATAAAAAAATAAGATAAAATAAACAACAGCAAAAACAAACAACAGGGATCACATGTGTATATTGTAATTATTTACATGTGAAGTTTGTGTGATTTCTGTAAGGGTAATGCTTTACGTATTATACTTTACATACTAAAATTTATAAACCTGGCACAAAGATTCCACTGAAAAATAAATTGCCATTTAGTTTTTGTGAGCTAACATCTATGTTGTTAATAATTCTGAATATTTGTACCTAAACCAATAAAGAAATGTTTTTTTCTAACAAGCTAAAGAATATTGTGAATATTTAAAACTACGATAAGACGTTTCACAAATTCTGTTAATAGTTCATCTCTTTATGGTTACAATATTCTGTAAATATCAGTTATTTGTGCTTGGGCAGTTAGGACTTATTGAAAAATTCTATAACTCATAAGCTATTAACAAGGCAGAAGATTGGACACAACTGGATTATGGCTAGAAAATAACTATGTGCTGATCAATGTTAAAGCCAGCAAGAAACTTGACAGAGAACAGGAAAAACAAAGGATGTTTTTTACATGGATTCTTCATTCTGTAGAAACAGCTATCTGTATTCTGTGTTTCTGTTTGATCCTTGATGAGCAACAAAACACTAAGACAACATACTGAATACATTATTACAATTTTCTGCCTTTGAGCACTGAACAACACAACAAATGGCTGAGAACACACATGTATGTTATAAATCAAGTGCATGCAAGGGATAAATACAAATGGTCATGAACAATAAGCTTAAGGGAATCTCATGTCAGGAATATTACTGACATCAGTCTGTATGTATAGAAGAAAACAGAAAGATATATTTAGGACTAAAATGATATTTGTAACATTACACTGGGCTACGATTCCTCTGCGTATTCATCTAATTCATAATTTCTGCTCATTGGTCTGAAAATCAGTTATACAAATTCTGCTCTCAATGTCATTTCTATACAGTATATTTATTTACACTAAAGGCATATTCATCTTTTTTTCATATTTACTAGCAGTGTGTGCTATTGAGATATTTGTCTGTACCTGCTAAACATAAAATGACATCAAGATTAATATAACATACCATTTTTAATTTCCACAATATTAAGTGTTTTTAGTATAAAAGATAAGAATAAGTTAAGTTCTTACATACTTCAACTGATTGTGTAAGGAGTCTGAAGAACCAGTGTTTAACTCTGAGATGTTATTGCCGATACCAACTCCATGTGGTCTTTGAGGACAACAACCTCCTCATCAATACAACATTTATCAGACTGTATATTTATAATCACACCCTCCAGTGTCACCCATATGAGGATGAGGTTCCATTTGAGTCTGGTTCCTCTCAAGGTTTCTTCCTTTACCATTCAAGGGAGATTTTCCTCAGCACAGTCACCTGTCATCTCAGACTTGCTCATTAGGGATAAATACAAACACATTTAAATGTATCTACTATTAATCTTGAATTTTTGTATTATATTAATCTTTATTTTATTCTTTATAATAACCTTTTGTTCTCTGTTTATGTTCTGTAAAGCTGATTTGAGACAATGTCAGCTTTAAAAAGTACTGTACAAATAAACATGAATTAAATTCAATTGAACTGCAGGTTTAATCTTAAAGTCTTATTTAACAGTGCTAACAAAACTCCAAAATGTTAGTCTATAGACATATTTTCTTTTGTTTGGTTTTTAGGTGAAAGGGATGAACTGTTGTATCATTTCATTATTACAGAACCAATGAAAAGACACAGTAAAGGCTTCATATTTGAGTATTTTTTTCAAATATATATTATAGATACATTACTATGTCTTTCTAGGGGCTCCTTATTCTGTTAGCAGATACTACAATGTCATCAACAAGCTTAAACAAACTTTACAAGACATTTTGAAACATTCTCATGTTGTTATTTTTGTGTGATGTGTGAACATCTGAAAAATGAATCACAGTTAGACGGAAACTGGGATTTAATTACACGCTGGCAATCTGTGACCTTAAAATGATGGTAAGTTACCTCTGAATGTATATTTAGAATGTTAGCCATTATGTTTTGCTCATGAAGATGTGGAGCTGCTGGTGCAGTGATTCAGACGTGTAATTGTGTATCTGTCAAGAAGAGTCAGCTCATTTCAGTAGATGCGTATGAACGACTTAGAAAATACAGTTCATACTCTCATGGCAGGAAATTAGCAATCTAACTAGCACCTAACAGCTCAGTAGCTAATCAATGAACTTCAGCTAACATTATCCAGATTCCTCTGGCAGTGTTTGTTCTTGTATTGAATCATACTTAAAGCTCAGTGCTTTTGTTTATCCTGTTTTCCAGAGAATTTAAGAGAATAACAACTTCTCATTTTGGTGTAGAGGTCAGAGCTTTCTGAATTGACAAGCAACATTAATTGTGATGCCTCCTCATCTCATTTGTTTAGAGCTGGGAATCCAACAGTTGTACCATATCTGTTTCAACATAAGCATTATATTTAATTGTACTTTATTTCACTTTTATTATAAGATCAAATATAGTGACTAAAGTAATGTAAAATGATGCATTATAAATGTAGAAGAGTCTTATATTCAGTAGGTGTTTTTGTCAGAATTCATGTTTTATATAACTAGATTTTGGTTGAATATTTGTGGATGACTTGAAATCCAGACTATTACCGACAAACATATTGGCGAGTACATATCCCTGACATTCTGACCACCCCAACCTGTCTCATTATTACTCTTACATCTCCTCAAATGAAGACGTAATTAAAGCACATTTCATCTCAGTCTGACATCAGCTATCTCCTAAAGGTGTCACAACAGAGGGAGGACATGCAGATAATGGATAGACCTGCTGTAGGTGACTCAGACCAGCCTTAGAATTCAGTATGTGGTACCAAGAATCACCAATATCTTCAAGTAAAGATATACCTACCTTTATTACCTTTATGGACATAAGCATAATCTCACATGACCTAATTTACTGAAGACTTTGCATTATTTTTCCCCTCTGTTTTTTGTCCTGTTTTGATTTTAAATCTCAGCATCATTGAGAATTTCCTGTACTAAATGGAGAAAGGCAGAACAGGGTAAATAAAGTAGTACAAATCTTCTAAAGATCAATATCACTGTAGTGTTTCTTTCCAACAGTACTAGTCATATTAAATTTCATATTCTACTATTTCTATTCTTTAAAATATTCCTGGGTGAGTCAGTCAGTAATCAGATTTGTTCCTGTAGCATTGTACAAGTTATAACTTTTAATTTCCTCTTATTTTTGTAACTGCAAGGTGGAAAATTATTTTAAAATAGTAAATTTTATTAAATTACATATCAACATATGTTCATTATTTTCTGACATTTTGGACAACCTATTTTGACTTATATTGTATTTATCATCTTTGTTTGTAACTAGAAGTTACTTGAGGCTAAAGAGTCTCACAATTCACTTTAGTGGTAAACACACTTCTAGTCAAAAGTGACACTTTTTGTCATTTTGTTTAATTTAAAATATACATTTTGTAAATCTAACCAAGGATCAACGTCTAAGTGAATCAAGAAAAACTTATTATTAGACATTGAGTGATTTGAGAAATGACTTGATTTCTTATATAAATTCAGAGTTCTGTTATGATCTGAGAGTGAGCAGTTAGTTACACAAAAGTTTATATTTTTATTCTGAATCAGGTTGTTACACAAGCAATAATTCTGATTAGACTGTAATAAAACTTTGTTTTTTTTGTTGCAAATTACACATAATTTAGCCTTTCTCCAAGCTGTCTTCATTTTGATTAAAAGATGAAGAGCATCTTCTTTTACTCTTTCCTGAATTTAGATTATTGACTATTGGTGGACCGTGGACTCCACTTTATTTACATATTTACATTTATGGCATTCGCCAGATTTCCTTATCCTGAGCAACTTACATTTATCACATACAAATGATCAATTGAGGATTCAGGGCCATACTCCAGAGCCCAGAAGTGGTCGATTGGTGGTCCTAGTTAAACAAAAATTTTGATTAGTAGTAACACCTTAACCACTGAGCTACAACTTCTCACCTGCACTTGCACATTCACACTCATAACACACTTTTATAAGCCACATTTGGTTTCACACACATTGTGGTGTATTTGCTCAGCTACATTGTGCTCTCTAGTTCAAAAGTTATTGATCTCTTATATCCTGTTTGATGATCACCTGAACTGTGCCTGTTACCATTTTAAGATCGCCTTATGACTTTTCAGAAAATACCTCAGCTAAAATCTTTCACTTACATGTTTTTATACTGGAAAAGTGTACCTCCAATACCCGGGCTGGAATAAGGGAACATGCAATGCTCTAGCAGGGAGAGCTTCTGCACATGTAGATGTGTACTTATGTTGTTTATTTATGTGGATCTTGCATTATTCAGTGCTTTAGGGTCTTCCATGTCTCTACATCCCCACACTATCAGGGCATTATTCAAGTATTCAACTGGGTATCACATTAACCTTGTAGAACACACAGGATCAAGCTAGGCATTATAAAAAATGTATGACACAATACGTCATGGTAAAGTCTAATGAAATATCGTTTTACAGCAAAGGCCAAGGTTCTCTATAAAAGTCAAGAAAGTTTACAAAACAAACGTCATTTATAACTTTTAAGACACAGCAATACAGGAACCAAAGACAAACTCTAAGATAAAAGACATTAACAATACTGTGTCGAAATGAAATATATGTGTAATTATTTTTGTATATGTTTTTGTGGAGGACTGTAGAAGATTCCTCTCTGTCTCAAACACTTACATTTGTATATAACTAGTATTAGAAGAAATGCTCCAAACATATTTCACATTTTAAATGTTCATGAACTGTTAGGTCTTGCATTTAATGAGAGTGCCATGGTGCAGCCAAAACAAACCTTAAATGGTGGGTGAAAATATCTAGGATTCATATAGTCAGGTCATTATTCCACCTGTTGATCTTGGGTATCTGTGGATTTGGATGTGCTCTCATTAAGAATATAATGCTTTGTCAGACTCATAGTATGATTCACACGTCACAAGAATCCACACCTTTTCTGATGGAGTAAAAATTGCCATTTCCATTTCTGGTTTCAGTTCTTTCCATTTTCCATTTCTGGTTACAGCAATGGAAAGAACTGAAACCAGATCATTTAAGGCTTAAATTAAAAAACTATCAAACGTTAAGGATTTGCACATTTTAACTTTTACACTTGCAAAACATTTTTGCACTCACTTACATGATTTACTTATTGTTTTTCAACATTTGAACTCACTATTCATAACCTAGATGTACACAGACTTATCTTGTTTATTATCCAGTTCACAAATCTATGTTTCTAACCAACATAATTTATTCACACAGCCTTATCAAACATGTCAATGGCCCCATGTAGTTTTATATGAACTTAAGCTAAGGACACTGGAAACTAACTCCTTGCACACTATGTTATGATTATTGTCTACTGTTAAACAGGAGAGTTTATTATTAGTGATTGATTTATTAAACAAAATCTCAGGTTTATCCATTTTTTTGTAGTGAAGTAGATAGTGTGTAGTGCAGATATTTTTTTTTATCATGGTTAAATATAATTGCTAATCTAAATTGTTCTTAACATTGGTCATGCAGATTTGTACTTTACAACACCAAGAGGGATGTGGGATGTGGTAGCCTAGTGGTTAAGGTGTTGGGCTACCAATCGGAAGGTTGTAAGTTCGATTCCTATGTCCACCAAGCTGCCACTGCTGGGCCCCTGAGCAAGGCCCTTAACCCTCAATTGCTCAGTTGTATAAAAATGAGATAAAATGAAGGTCGCTCTGGATAAGGGCGTCTGCTAAATGCTGTAAATGTAAGAGGTTTTGGCCACCTAACAGTATCTTGACAATAAAAACTATTAGAGATGATCAATGCATTATGTCACAAGGTTTCATTAATGGCAAACTATAAATGGGAAAATTAGTACAAATGCAATAGAAGAGATCCAAATTCATGATTTCACATTATTAAGTATTTGAATTTTATGCTCTTCGGGATCTTTCTGTCTTATTGTGCAGTTTGTACTTGGACTGAACAATGTGTGCTTAGGCTACGTACATTTACTCTGTCAAAGTTATCATGAGGAAAAAAGAGAAAAAAATGTTCCACCTCACCTGATTTTGTTCATCTAGTGACCATCATCTATAGATATAGTAATCTAACACTTCAATAAACCTGACTGTAAGTGACAGTCTGCATGCATTTAAACCTGGAAACGTGTTAAATGTAAAAGAAAAATAAGTGATGTAAAATCCCTAAAAAATGATATCGATTAACATCGTGGATGCTTTTAAAAAGAAAAATCCCTGTATGCAGTTTAGACTTTCTCACCTTGTTCACCCAGATC